>NC_037338.1:43898586-44201616 GCF_002263795.3 Bos taurus | reverse complement strand
TCCCACTCCTGGGCATGTGTCTGGAGAAAAATATGGTTTGAAAGGACCTGTGCACCCCAGGGTTCACTGCAGCCAGGACATGGAAGCAACCTAAACAGCTATCACAAAGGAATGAATAAAGAAGGTGTGGTATATATATATTGTGTACACACACACAGACAATGCAATATGATTCAGTCATGAAAAGGACCCAAGAATGTGTGACAAATCCAGAAAGTTGACTCCCAGAAGGGAGGTGAGGAGGCCGCACCCTGTAAATATGTCCATGTGAGGATGTGCTGCCAGGAGCCAGGGACAGGCTGACGAGGTGAGCACGGAGCGGGTGATGCCACACATCAGGGTGTTATAGCAGCCGTGGAACCGCCTCACCTTTGACTTGTTAGAGGACAGAGGACATTTCTTTCTGTTTAAACTGGGATTTCCTGTTTCTCGCAGCCCCGAGCGTCCTAACCTGACACAGCTAATTACTACCAGGCAGTGGTTCTCAGTTACAGCAGCTGAAAGTTACACCCACTTGGTAGCTGTGAAGAAAACAGAAGAAAACAAAATCCCACGGTTTCTGAGTCCCACATCCAGAGATCCTGATTTCATTGGTCTGGAGGGAATTTGAATGCGGGGATGGGGTTAAGAGACTGTGCTAATGTCAGGAAACTGATATGAATGGGGATCCAGAGCCGCCTCACAGCCTTTCAAGCCAAAAGCTGAGCAAAGATGGGGAAAACAGAAGGTGGACTGTGTCTCTTGTCCTGGGCTACTGTCAGGGCTGAGCAGAGCCAGTTTATGTCCCTGTGGGGGCCGTCCACAGAGTGCTGCCATGGAGCGGCCTGGGGCAGCTGTGGACCAAGGATCTGGATAAGATGATCTCATCAGAGGAGCTGGTATATGTGCTCTGCGTGTGCATGTGTGAGATACACATGTGCATGTGTGTGTGTATTGTGCATGTGTGCATGGGGGGATGGGGAGATGGTGTTTGCACTTTATTGGGAACTGGAGAAACACAGACTTTCAGGAAGAAAAACCAGAGGGGACTGAAGGCCTGACCACGGTGTGAGCTTCACCAAGCCTGACCCCGTGTGGCCGGTGTGGGTTGTTTGTACGTGGGGGGAACACTGGGCTCTCCCGTCTTGGGAAAGGGGTGAGCTTGGCTCCTAGACCTGAGAGCCCCTGAAGGCTGAAATTGGGATGTGATGCCTGCAGACACAGCGGGGAGGGTGACACACAAAGGAACCCCAGGGACAGGAAAAGTCAGCATCTCAGAAACACAGCTCTGGGCAGGGGACCCGCGCCTGTGTGACGTGAGGGGGACTGTCACCGTCAGGTGGAGGATGGTTGTTACCATCCTGGGATGTTGACCTGCAGGTCAGGGGCTGGTCCCCGTCGGAAGAGCCTGGGCCAGCTCGTTTCCTCGGCTGACTCTCCTCTAAGGGTGGTGACAAGGACAGACCAGCCTCTCCTCTATTTCCTTAGTTCAGTAAGAAGGAAACAGCTCTTTCTCTTTAAATATCCCTGTCAGTGTGGCCCAGGGAATGGGCTTGCGGAGGACCAAGCCTGACAGGGGACCAGGAAGGAGGCGATTAAGTCATTCAGTTGTTGGGAAGGTCCTAAGTGGGAGTCTGGAAGATGCTGGACAGGATGCTGCCGTGGAGTAATGTAGTCCCCACCCTCCATAGAAAGAGGACTTACTTGGGGAGATTGCAGGAGTGGTTAGAGGTCAAGCTGTGTGACCCTCAGAACAAAGCCCTAGGCTGGGGGAGCTGGGCAGGAGGGCACCTTGCTGAGGAGGCAGGCGAGGGGTGGGTGACAGGTGTGGGCCTGGGCAGGGGAGGGGTGGAGGGAAGACAGGGGCAGACACAGCCTGCAGGGCCACAGGCAGCACTGTGGGTGGGGGCGGCCCAGAGCCAGGGCCACAGGGAGGGTCAGGCTGTGATTCACGAGCCGGCGCCCAGGCAGCCCCTCCCTCGGCTGTGTCATGACTGGGAGTGGCCCAGCCTGACCTGGCAGAGTCGACATCGCTCCTGGAACGTGGGCCTGCTCACCTCTGTGTCCTTGAGCCCTCCAGTCAGTGACCATACTCCAAAAATGCTGGCAGATTAAACAATAAACGCATGGCTTCTGGGGCAGAACTAGGGGCTGGGGTCCCCCTGAGGTGGCCAGGCCACCCCCAGGGCCCTCTGGCTCCTGTCCACTTCTTGACCCCTGGAGGACCAGCTGGGGGCCACACTGGCCGTTTCCCTCTGAGAGGAGACCGCCTCATGTTCTCCTCTGTGACTCCTAGGGAACAAGTACAAGGCCCACGGGGGTTAAATTCAGTAACTCTTTCACGTCCCCCAAGTTTATAGAGACAAAACTATACATACTTTTATTTTATTTTTTGGGAATAAGTAACTATACATACGAATAAAATTGTAAAGTTAAAATCCTGTGAAGAAAGAGAAAAGCGAGTTTTCCTCTGTCTTTGGCCTTTCTTTCTATCTAATTACCTCAGGCAAGCACTGCCAGGCTTCATGGGAATCCTGTGAGAAACAGTCTATGTTTACGGGCTTCTGTGAAAGTGCGTTTTCACACAGGTGGCTCTGCGCTGCGCTCACAGCTACTGTCACCTGCCAGACGTCCGGCAACCTTTTCTGTACCAGTGTACTAGCCCTACCGCTTTCTTGTTAACATCTGAGTATTATTCCACATGCAGAGAGCATGTGATTTATTCTACCAGGTAACCACTGATATGCTCAGCGGTGAAGAATCTGCAGTGCAGGAGACGCAGTAGATGTGGGTTTGATCTCTGGGTCTGGAAGATCCCCTGGAGGAGGAAATTGCAACCCACTCCAGTATTCTTGCCTGGGAAACCCCATAGACAGAGGAGCCTGGTGGGCTGCAGTCCATGGGGTCGCGGAGTTGGACACGACTGAGCGATAGAGGATGAACGATCGCCCAAATCAATGATAAGCCTGTAAGGGCACATGATGTTACAATGAATAGGTTTTTAAAGCAAAGTGTTGTACTTGCAGCAGTAAAACTCTAAGATAACCACCGATGAGAACTCCTGGGTCTTAGGATGTGTGTATTTCAAACTTTGGCAATTACTGCTGAATTGCCTTTGTCGAGGTCACACCAACTTACATGCAGTATGTCTCCCACACCCTCAGGAACCAAGCATGATTTTTAATCTCACCAAGCCCTCATTGTGTGCATAGTGCTCTGCTCAGGCTGTGAGTGGGGGCAGCTGAAAGCCCATGGGCAGCTGTGACGGGCTGGCCAGTGGCAGCAGGACAGCCCCCAAGAAGGAGATTGGCCGCCAACGTGACGGGTCCCAGAGGCTTGTTAGGCTGGGGCCTGGGTGCTAGGTTCTGGGGTGTTTGGAACGGCCATCTGTTCGTGGGAAGGGTCACATCAGGGTCACAAAACAGGGGGAAGGGCTTCCAGGGCCAGGAAGGGCCGGTGCTGGAGGAAGGAGGGAGAGGAGGGGAGGAGCATGGCGACGCTGGAGAGCAGGTCAAGTTTGGAGGAAAAGCCTAAACTATAAGGGACGATTTTGTGTTTTAAAATTTCTGAAAAAATATCACAGAAGAGTAATTTTTTAGAGAGGTTCATGGTTAATTTTGAGAGTTTTGGCACTTCTGTATCTCCCAGCCTCTGGCCTTCACATCTCAGTACTTTGTGTAGATGTTTTACCAGCTATGCTCAGTCCCGTGGTAACCTGGTGTCTGTGTCGGGGCCTGTGCAGTGTTAGGGGGGCAGCCTGTGAGAAGGGTTTGGGGGCCTGAGCTTTCGCTAGAGCAAGTGCAGACCCTTCCCCTCTGACCCTGGATGATAGCGGGGAGGAGGCTGACAGCTCTGCTTCATTGCTAATCCTGAGCCTGTTGGTGTGAACAGGAAAGGGCTTGTATGTGAAATCCACCCTGTAAGTCACATTGCTCATAGGCGTCCAGTGTTTGACAGCAGACAGCTTTTAACCATGGCCTCTGCTCCTCCAGGGACACGCAGCCTGGGTGCAGCTCGGCCCAGACTCTGAAGAGGCTCAGTGCATGCAATGAAGTCACCTGTTTGCAGTGGTGTGGACTCTAGAATGCTGATTTTATTGGGGTTTCAATCCAGAATTGTCATTGTTTATTTTGCTGTGCACACTGCCCCGGCAGGGATTCCTTCAGGTCGATGAGTCCAGCTGACTTCTGAGTGCTTCTTACCTTTTGGCCCCAGAAGCTGTTTAGGGTCTTCTGGTCACTCCTTCCCCTCGATCCTGGAATCTGTCCCTTCTCCAAGGAGCTCTGGTTCCATTTCTTGGAGAATGGTGCCTGTGTCACTAATATTTCTTTTCAGACTCTTTTAGGTGTTGACTAAAACACATAGTCACAGCCTGGAAGTAGAGAATTATTTTATTTGATGGGAATGTTTAGGACTCTGAGCCAGGAGACAGTATCTCAGGAACTCTGAGAAAACTTCTCCAAGGAGGTGGGAGGGGGAGTCAGGTTATATACAAGTTTGCAACAAAGGGAGCAGGTAGTCTGAACATCAAAGTTGTTGTTCTGTTGCTCACTCGTGTCTGACTCCTTGCGACCCCATGGACTGCAGCACACCAGGTTTCCCTGTCCTTCACCAACTTCCAGAGCTTGCTCAAACTCAAGTCCATTGAGTCGGTGATGCCATCCAACCATCTCATCCTCTGTCGTCCCCTTCTCCTCCTGCCTTCAATCTTTCCCAGCATCAGGAAAAGATTTTCCAATAAATTTTCCAATGAATAAGCTCTTCATATCAGGTGGCCAAAGTATGGGAACTTTAGCTTCAGCATCATTCCTTCTAATGAATATTCAGGATTGATTTCCTTTAGGATTGAGTGGTTTGATTTCCTTGCGGTCCAAGGGACTTTTAAGAATCTTCTCCAACTCTCAAAAGCATCTCTCAAAAGCATCAATTCTTCGGCACTCAGCCTCCTTTATGGTCCAACTCTCACCTCCATACAGGACTACTGGGAAAACCATAGCTTTGACTGAATGGACCTTTGTTGTCAAAGTAATGTCTCTGCTTTTAAACATGCTCTCTAGGTTGGTCACAGCTTTTCTCCCAAGGAGCAAGCGTCTTTTAATTTCATGGCTGCACTCACCGTCTGCAGTGATTTTGGAGCCCAAGAAAATAAAATATGTCACTGTTTCCCCATCTATTTGCCATGAAGTGATGGGACTGGATGTTATGGTCTTAGTTTTCTGAATGTTGAGTTTTAAGCCAGCTTTTTCACTCTCCTCTTTCACTTTCATAAAGAGACGCTTTAGTTCTTCTTCGCTTTCTGCCATAAGGGTGGTGTCATCTGCATATCTGAGGTTATTGATATTTCTTCCTGAAATCTTGATTCCAGCTTGTGCTTCATCCAGCCCAGCATTTCCCATGATGTACTCTGCATGTAAGTTAAACAAGCAGGGTGACAATATACAGCCTTGACATTCTCCTTTCCCAATTTGGAACCAGTCTGTTGTTCCATGTCTGGTTCTAACTGTTGCTTCTTGACCTGCATACAGATTCTCAAGAGGCAGGTAAGGTGGTCTGGTATTCCCATCTCTTTAAGAATTTTCCACAATGTGTTTTGATCCACACAGTCAAAGGCTTTAGTGTAGTCAATGAAGCGGAAGTTTTTCTGGAACTCTCTTGCTTTTTCTATGATCCAATGGATGTTGGCAATTTGATCTCTGGTTCCTCTGCCTTTTCTAAATCCAGCTTGAACATCTGGAAGTTCTCGGTTCACAAACTGTTGAAGCCTAGCTTGAGAATTTTGAGCATGACTTTGCTAGTGTGTGAAATGAGTACAATTGTGCAGTAGCTCTTTGGCATTGCCTTTCTTTGGGACTGGAATGAAAACTGACCTTTTCCAGTCCTGCGGCCATTGCTGAGTTTTCCAAATTTGCTGGCATATTGAGTGCAGCACTTTCACAGCATCATCATTTTGGATTTGAAATAGCTCAGCTGGAATTCCATCACCTCCACTAGCTTTGTTCGCAGTGATGCTTCCTAAGGCCCACTTGACTTCACACTCCAGAAGGCATCAAATTAAGGAATTCAGCATTCTACGTATGGCAAGCTGCAAGCCTCTGGGCCCCCTGAATCCGTTCTTTGCACATGCAGCTCAGCAATCTGCGGCTGATCCTGTATCCTTGTCCACCTTGCTACCTGTCCCCCCAGCTGTCCCCCCAGCTGTCCCCCCAGCTCCTCGGCCGTCACCATGGGGGTGGCAGCATCTGTATGATGACAGTTTTGGGAGCCCTCACTCACATTTGGAAGCCAGAAGTCACTGATAGCTATGATGTTTCTTGTTTATTAATACGGCAGTAGATATCTTTCTTTCACATAGGACAAAACAGCAGTAGAACTTGAACTGAAGCTGTTCATCTTGCAGTGCTAGCGCTGGGTCAACAGGCATGGGGGAGGGGCAAGCCGGCAGAAAATCACACGTGGAGAGAGTTTTAACTAGCTGCAGTGTGTTTCAGCACCCACTTCTCCATACAGGAACAGAATCCAGCCACTCTGGACTGCACACCATCGCCTCTTCCCTCTCCTGCATTGGGTTGGGTAAGCTCTAATATTCCTCCCTTCTGAAAGCCCTCTCCCCTCCCCCATCTCTGCTATGTTTGTAAAAGAACGTTCTTGGACTTACAGGGAAATTTGATCCATGTGGGCTGGACGGTCTACACTTCTCTCATAAAACTGCTCTTTTGTAAGAGTTCTTCTACAGCCAAGTATCTCTGGACAACAGAAAAATGTTTTTCCAGGAAAAAACTCCCAAAATTAGTATCGGCACCCTCTCTCCCTTACCTATCATTTCATTCATTGTAACCAGAATTTATAAAATTTCCTGGTCTGTGGCAGGTACATACTGGGGCACAGAGATAAAGGCCATCTGGTCCCCAGCCTCCAGTAGTTAATCCAACAAGGAATGTGCTTATGATGGAAGTCTTCTGGACCCAAGGAGTTTCTAGCACAGGTGACAGAACCTCAGAGTCAGTTGAGGCTAATGACAGCTCAGGGTCCGACAGTGAGTGGGAAATTGAGCCCCTCCAAGGCCCAGCCCCCTCCTGTCGGTCTGCTGCTCCCCATCAGTAGAGCACACGGTGACCACACCCTGGGACACCGCCTGGTTGGGGGGACTTTGCAAGCCCCACCTGGCTCTCCTCCTTTCACACACCTTCCTTCTTCCTGCACACGCAGTGACCTCAGGCTCTGAACAGTGCCTTCATGACAGTTCTTCCCCAGCCCAACCTCGGCTTCTTTTTCTGCCTAACTGCACTGCCTGGGTGGAGCGGGTTCCTCCCCAGGACAGGCCGTGTCTGGTTCTGCAGGTGTCACCATGTTCTGAGCAGTCGTACCTGTCCCTGCTGTGAGGCAGCTTCTTTACAAACAGTAACTGGCTGAGGCCTGCAGTCTGTCCCAGCAGAAATGCAGTGTTTACAGCAGCTCTGCCAGCAGCTCAGCAAATGTGCTGGAAGAAAAACAGACCTACTTACCAGCCACAGTTGATGACTGGGAGAAACTTCCCTTATATAATACCTAACGATGGAGGTTTCTGCCTAAACCTGGGGACCTGGGGAGAGCCACTCCAGGGTGTGTCCTGTGATCTACTGAGGGCAGAGAGCTCAGCTGAGGTGCTCCTTCGGGGGCCGGTTTCCAGGTCTGCTCAGAGCTAGGCCAAAGCAGGAGGGCTCTGTTGACCTCACACTTGGCAAGGGCCTCAGGCAGCGGCCAGTTCGGGTCTGGAGCAGGCCTTGTGCAGCACTCTGCAAACGCTTTGCTGCCAGCCCCAGAGGTGGGACTCGGAGCTTTTTCAACAATCTCTATCTTGGGTCCAGGCTCTGGCTCCTCCTGTCCCTCCCCCTGCCACTGAGGGGTTGGGGGAGGATGGAGGTGGGGACCACAGCAGCCAGCCGGAAAGCCTGTACATTGAAACAGAGCTTTTGTGAGGGCCTTGGGGAATGCAGCCTTGCTTCTGAAACTGAGTCCCCTAAAACCGAGTTTCCTCACTACATCTATGATTAACCTCTCTATCCATATCTTTATTCCCTTTCTTGTCCCCTCTGACCTCCATCCTGTGCTCACTGAACACTAATCAACCAGGGTCAGGTGACTAAGATTGCTGTTATTGATAAGATTGCACACAACAGTCATACTAATGAAAACCGCTACCAGTGTTAAGGTCACACACGCAGGTCATTTCTCCAGTGCAAGGTGAGCTCACAGACCCCTGAACCATGAGCTGCCAGAGACATCCTGACTCCTGAAGCTGTGGTGATGAAATGTCACAGGATTATGATTAATCCGTCTCTTTGTTCCTCTCCCTTAAAACACTCCCAACTCAAAGACCAAGCTGGAGGGGATCTGAGGCTCGTCTCCACTCCCGTGCTCCATGCCAGTAAGTAAATCCTCACTGCAGACTCCTCGCACCCCAGGAACTCTTGCCTACTTAGAAATCCATCGCAGCCTCAAGCATCCTGGAGAGTTCCTGATCAGTATTCAATTTCTGCCTCTCACCACCCAGGGAGAGTGGCCACAGAAAGAAGCCAGCACAATGGCAGAGGATTGCTGCCTCTCCACAAGCATTCAGAACAGCAAACTTATAGGGATGGGGAGAGAGTGTGGGTGCCTAGGGCTGGGGTTCCAGTGAAGGGGTGTGCAATGTCTTCCTGGGCAATAAAAATGTCCTAAAATTGATGATGGGGGGTGTGGATGCACAGCTCTGGGCTGTGAACTACACTCTTTAGAAGGGTGAGTGTAACGACTTGTGAAATACATCTCAACAGAAAAACAAACGTGACAGCAGAACTAAGAGATAAACATGAGAAGCCTAGAGCCTTGTGCTGTGCTTTTCATGGGGAATCCCTGAGTTTGGGGCTCATTTTTGGCTCAGCTGGAGGCTACTGGCCACAGGGGAGAAAAACCTACAACTGTGGAGGGGGTCCCCCGTCTATGCTGGCTCTTTGCCTCTTCTTCTTCCCTAAGTCAGAACTTGGTTTCCTCGGGAGCTGCAGGGGGGCTGCCTGAGGGGTTGTAGCACAGGGGTTCCGTCTGTAGTTCAGGAGACTTGTTGGCTTGGGGCCTCTGTGCGCCACACCCTGCTCTAGGCCTGGGGATGCACCCACTGTCGTCAAAGAGGACAGAAACACAGTGAACAATGATAAAGTAAATCATGTGATGTATTAAGTGTCAGTGCAAGAAAAGAAAAAAGCAGAGCAGGGTAGGCGGTTGGGAGCACAGAGTCGGAGTGCAACTTTAAATTACTGGGTGAGCAGGGAAGACCCCACTGAGAAGGTGTCATCTGAGCAAAGACCACAAGGAGGCAGGAGAGAGCCCTGCAGGGACCTGGGAAGGAGTGGTCCTGCCCAGGCGCGCGGTGGGGCCACAGCTTGCGGAGGCGCCAGGGTATGAAGCGTGTTTTCTTAGCATATCAGCTAATCCCCAGGGGCAGCAAATAGGCAAATCACCCAATCCATAGCTCACCCCAGCCCTTTCTCCAGAGGCTCTCACAGTCCAGGCCGCTGCTCCCCTGGTCTGCTCACCCCGGGGCCAGGAACCAGAAAGCCAGGGGCAGTTTATTTATTCAACCCCCGGTGCCTACACTGTGGAAACCACAGTAAAGGCTTTTGGCAACATTTCCCCACAGAGTGAACCTCCGGACTGGCCCTTGGGCTCCCCCACGTGGCCAAGCGCGCGTGCTTCCTGTCTCTAGGGATGTGTCAATATAGACTCTTCCTTCGTGACAGCCATTCCCGTGTCTCTGAGTCTTACCATGCCTGATTAAAACGAATCCTGGATCCCCCGAAAAGACGGGGTCTTTGGCCGCTCTCCTAAGAGTGATGCCCGCTCCCCGCCCCCCCTCCCCCGGGTGGTCCAGAGCAGAGGAGGATGTGACAGCCACTCTGGTTGCTCAGCTGAGAAGGGATCCAGGGCTGCGTGGTCCTGCTGAGTTCAGTGGTACTGGGGCCAGGGCGGGGCCGTAGAGGTGGTGAGAAATACTGTCAAGATACGGGTGGTTGCAGAGCCTGCCCAATCAGATGTAAGATGTGGAAGGAAAAGGAAGTCCAGGCAACTCCAAGTTTTGCCCTGAGCAAACGAAGGGCGGCGCTGGCCTTGCCTGAGATGAAGCCGGTTTCTGGTGGAGGGTTTGGTAGGAGTTCAGCTCTGGGGTGCCAGCTTAGGGGTGTCAGCTTTCCAAGCAGAGAGGTCAAGTAAGCTGCTAGATATACGAGTTTGGAGCTGGGAGGAAAAACTGAGCTGGACGCACTTGGGAGTGGCCAGCAGGTGGGTGGTATTTCAGGCCACAAGACCTGAGGAGACTGGCAGGGGTGGGCGCGACCCGGGAGACCACTGGAGGGAAGTGCATCAAGAAGCCAGGTGTGACCACCCGTGTCACATGTTTCTGAGAGGAGCTGACCACGAAATTTGGAAAAGGCAGGCTGTTGTTTCTGGTAGGTCGCTGGAAGAGAGGACTGGTAGGAAATGAGAGGACCAGGTGTGGGAGGACTCACCCTCAGATGCACTGAAAACCCAGAGCATGTGTGGCCTCCGAGAGACACATGACCTGGGGCGACAGCGAACCTCTCTGGGACTGGGTGATATCTGCAGAGTCTGAACCTCAGAGGTTGAAGTGGGGGACCAGGGAGGAGGGTGATGGTCTGGAGTGAAGAGCCAAGCAGAAAAACCCACTTGATGTTACAGCCACCGCAGCTGCGGGGAGTTGGGGCTGTGACTCAGCCGCTGGCTCTGGAAACAGGCAGAGGAGTGGTTCTGCCCCCAGGCTCACTTCTTCCAGAGAAAAATGAATGGCTGTAGCGGGTTGAGGCCACGGAGGGAAAATCTGACAATTTCATTGCAGACATTCCTTCCTGATGTGTGATTGTTCTGGATAGAAAGTAGGATAATCGATTAGTCACACTCAGTCAATTCCAGGAACACAGAAGCAGATAAAGAAACCAAGGACAGCCTCTGTCCTTGGGGTGCCTGGCCCATTGCTGGTGATCATGAGGCCCAGGAGCAGAGATAGAGAATTTCCCCCAGCCTGGCTGTGGCCTTGCTCTCCTGGTGGCCCTTCTGCAGGCTCAGCTCTTCCCAGGTATTTGAATCCAAAAGACAGCAAAGCATTTTGTGGAGAACAGGGAGGATCGTCCCATCCTGTGTGCAGTCCCTGTCGGGAGGAGCTTTGGCAGCCTGAGAGCCCCCCTCTTTCCCTCCCACATCAGTGTGGTCCTTCCTTCCACCCCACTCCCGTCCCCTTCTCCTGCTCTTGGCTCCTGTGTTTCCCTTCCTCCTTGACCCTCAGTCTAGCGTGCTCACCACCAAGAAACATGTACTTTCTGAATGAGTGTTCGGATCATAATTCAAAACTCCAAATTGTTATTTTCCTTCAAAAAGTTCACAGTGGTTTTCAGGTTGATATCAGGACTGTCTCCAAGAGGCAGAAAGGAACGCAGAGAAAGCCCCCATCCAACCTGAGACTTCAGTGAGGAATTATGATTGGAGAGGAACAATGGGGAAGGGATGACTGTAGGTGGAGGGAAGAGATCCAACATTTCATGAGCATCTCATGAGCTTCTGAGACCAAGTCTTGTGTGGACACATGGAAACAGCATGCTTACTCAAACTGCTTAGATTCCTTGAACCTCCTCATGAAGGAAGGACTGGGAAGGTGATTATGGTCACTTGACGAATGAAGAATTGTAATCCAAACCCAGGGGTCTTACCCTCAGACTCTGTGTTTGCCACAGAGACAGGCAGAGACAGGACGGCTCAGGAGACCTCCGCCCTCCAGATCCTTCCTCTCAGTCTAAATACTGCTCCCCCTCCCACCCCCAGATACAGACAGCCTCCCCCATCCTTCCTTCTGAAGGAGCAGCATGAAGATTCATTTATTATAGCAACAAATGGCTTTATGATCCTTGCATGAAGATGCTACTGAAAGAAAAGAAAAAGCAGAGTAAGAGAACTGCCCTGGTGGTTCAGTGGTTAAGAATCCACCTTCCAATGCAGGGGATTCAGATTCAATTCCTGGTCTGGGAACTAAGATTCCACATGCCAGGGGGCAACTGTGCCCATGAGTTGCAACTACTGAAGTCCGAGCGCTCAAGAGCCAATGGTCTGCAACAAGAGAAGCATGCACACAGACCCTAGAGAAAGCCCATGTGCTGCAGCAAAGACCTGGTTCAACCAAAATAATAATTTAAAAAGAAAAAGAGTGAGAAGTATTATTTAGTGTGTCCTTAGCAGGCACTTTGCTGCATACAGGTGCCCCTACAGTTCCTGCTAGTGCCTGTGGAAGCCTCTGAATTGAGTGACAATAAGAAAGTCATGGAACTCATTATTATTGAGTTCATAACACAAAATATTAACTGGTGAAGTTCTACAAATTAACTGGTGACGGTCTACAAAGTTCCTCATATCTTTCTCATTGATACATAATGGACATGTGCCATTGTGTTAGTTTCAGGTATGTAGCATAATGACTCACTATTTGTACATATTGCAAAATGGTCATCACAGTGAGCCCTGCCTGCATGGGGTCTGTTTTCTCTCTGTCACTCAGATCAGATAAATTCTTCTGAATGTCAACCTTGAAAGGTTCCTGTAAATTCTTCTGAAAGTCAGCTTCTGTGACTCTATCCTCTCATCTCCCTTGTGCTACTGAGTTCAGCCAGTGAATTTTAGAATTTCACCTATTACATTTTTTTTCAATTCTGTAATTTCCATTTGGTTCCTTTTTTTTTTTTTTTTTTTAATTTTACTTATTTGGCTGTGCCAGGTCCTGGTTGCAGCATGTGGGATCTTCGATCTTCATTGTGGCCTGCGGGATCTAGTTCCCTGACCAGGGATTGATCCAGGCCCCCTGCATTGGGAGCACAGAGTCTTAGCCACTGGACCACCAGGGAAGTTCCCTCCATTTGGTTCTTTTTAAAAAAAAAAAAAAATGTACTTCTATCTCTCTGCTGAGATTTTCTGGTTTTGTTTTGTTTTGTTTTGTTTTCATTTAGAGTGTGTGTGCTGACATGTCCGACTGCAACTGCATGGACTGTAGACATGTTCCTCTGTCCATGGGATTTCCCAGGCAAGAATATTGGAATGAGTTGCCATTTCCTACTCTAGGGGATCTTCCTAACCCAGGGATCAAATCTGCATCTCCTGCATTAACAGGTGGTACCATAGTACCACCTGGGAAGAAACCCCACGGGGCTTATGAATGTTAAGAGCCCATCAGCACCGGTTTTTAAATTGTTGTTATAAGCAGCAACCACAAGGTGGCAGGATTATTTCATGCCGGTCTAGTTCCCAGGGCAAGCAGTTCAGTTCAGTACAGTGGCTCAGTCATGACCGACTCTTTGCAACCCCATGGACTGCAGCACGCCACGCCTCCCTGTCCGTCACCAACTCCCGGAGCCTACCCTAACTCGTGTCCACTGAGTCAGTGATGCCATCCAGCCATCTCATCCTGTCATCTCCTTCTCCTCTCACCTTCAATCTTTCCCAGCATCAGGGTCTTTCCAAATGAGTCAGCTCTTCGCATCAGGTAGCCAAAGTATTGGAGTTTCAGCTTCAACTCAGGACTGATATCCTTTGGGATGGACTGGTTGTATCTCCTTGCAGTCCAAGGGACTCTTAAGAGTCTTCTCCAACATCACAGTTCAAAAGCATCAATTCTTTAGCACTCAGCTTTCTTTATAGTGCAACTCTCACATCCATACATGACTACTGGAAAAACCAAAGCCTTGACTAGACGGACCTTTGTTGGCAGAGTAACGTCTCTGCTTTTTAACATGCTGTCTAGGTTAGTCATAACTTTTCTTCCAAGGAGTAAGCATCTTTTTATTTCATGGCTGCAGTCACCATCTGCAGTGATTTTGGAGGGTCCCCCAAAATGTCTGCCACTGTTTCCACTGTTTCTCCAACTATTTGCCATGAAGTGATTGGAATGGATGCCATGATCATAGTTTTCTGAATGTTAAGCTTTAAGACAACTTTTTCACTCTCTTCTTTCACTTTCATCAAGAAGCTCTTTAGTTCTTCACTTTCTGCCATAAAGGTGGTATCATCTGCATATCTGAGGTTATTGATATTTCTCCCAGCAATCTTGATTCCAGCTTATGCTTCATCCAGCCCAGCGTTTCTCACGATGTACTCTGCATATAAGTTAAATAAGCAGGGTAACAATATACAGCCTTGATGTACTCCTTTTCCTATTTGGAACCAGTCTGTTGTTCCATGTCCAGTTCTAACTGTTGCTTCCTGACCTGCGTACAGATTTCTCAAGAGGCAGGTCAGGTGGTCTGGTATTCCCATCTCTTTCAGAATTTTCCACAGTTTGTTGTGATCCACACAGTCAAAGTCTTTGGCATAGTCAATAAAGCAGAAATAGATGTTCTTCTGGAACTCTCTTGCTTTTTCAATGATCCAGCAGATGTTGGCAATTTGATCTCTGGTTCCTCTGCCTTTTCTAAAACCAGCTTGAATTTCTGGAAGCTCATGGTTCACGTATTGTTGTAGCCTGGTTTGGAGAATTTTGAGCATTACTTTACTAGCATGTGAGATGAATCCAATTGTGTGGTAGTTTGAACATTCTTTGGCATTGCCTTTCTTTGGGATTGGAATGAAAACTGACCTTTTCCAGTCTTTTGGCCACTGATGATTTTTCCAAATTTGCTTATATTGAGTGCAGCACTTTCACAGCATCATCTTTCAGGATTTGAAATAGCTCAACTGGAATTCCATCACCTCCACTAGCTTTGTTCATAGTGATGCTTCCTAAGGCCCACTTGACTTCATATTCCAGGATGTCTGGCTCTAGGTGAGTGATCACACCATCATGATTACCTGGGTCGTGAAGATCTTTTTTGTACAGTTCTGTGTATTCTTGCCACCTCTTCTTAATATCTTCTGCTTCTGTTAGGTCCATACCATTTCTGGCCCTTATTGAGCCCGTCTTTGCATGAAATGTTCCCTTGGAATCTCTAATTTTCTTGAAGAGATCTCTAGTCTTTCCCATTCTATTGTTTTCCTCTATTTCTTTGCACTGATCACTGAGGAAGGCTTTCTTATCTCTCTTCGCTATTCTTTGGAACTCTGCATTCAAATGGATATATCTTTCCTTTTCTCCTTTGCTATTTGCTGCTCTTTTCACAGCTATTTGTAAGGCCTCCTCAGACAGCCATTTTGCTTTTTTGCATTTCTTTTCCTTAGGGATGGTCTTGCTCCCTGTCTCCTGTACAATGTCATGAACCTCCGTCCATAGTTCATCAAACACTTTGTTTATCAGATCTAGCCCCTTAAATCTATTTCTCACTTCCACTGTGTAATTGTTAGGGATTTGATTTAGGTCATACCTGAATGGTCTAGTGGTTTTCCCTATTTTCTTCAATTTAAGTTAGAATTTGGCAATAAGGAGTTCACGATCTGAGATACAGTCAGCTCCCGGTCTTGTTTTTGCTGACTGTATGCAGCTTCTCTGTTTTGGCTGCAAAGAATATAATCAATCTGATTTCGGTGTTGACCACCTGGTGATGTCCATGTGTAGAGTCTTCTCTTGTGTTGTTGGAAGAGGGTGTTTGCTATGACCAGTGCATTCTCTTGGCATAACTCTATTAGCTTTTGCCCTGCTTCATTCTGTTCCAAGGGCAAATTTGCCTGTTACTCCAGGTGTTTCTTGACTTCCTACTTTTGCATTCCAGTCCCCTATAATGAAAAGGACATCTTTTTGGGGTGTTAGTTCTAGAAGGTCTTGTAGGTCTTCATAGAACCGTTCAACTTCAGCTTCTTCAGCACTACTGGTTGGGACATAGACTTGGATTATCATGATATTGGATGGTTTGCCTTGGAAATGAATAGAGATCATTCTGTCATTTTTGAGATTACATCCAAGTACTGCATTTCAGTCTCTTTTGTTGACTGTGATGGCTACTCTATTTCTTCTAAGAGATTCTTGCCCACAGTAGTAGATATAATGGTCATCTGAGTTAAATTCACCCATTCCAGTCCGTTTTAGTTCACTGATGCCTAGAATGTTGATGTTCACTCTTTCCGTCTCCTGTTTGACCACTTCAAATTTGCGTTGATTCATGGACCTAACATTCCAGGTTCCTATGCAATATTGCTCTTTACAGCATCGGTCCCTGCTATTTACCTGGGCCCAAACTATGGTGGAGGTAATGAAGATAATGTTGACCTCCCTGAAAAGATCCCGTGCATGTACTGCTACAGTCTGTGCCCCAACCCTGCAGCAGGCCACCCCTGACCCATGCCTTCGCTGGAGATTCCCGGACACCCACAGGCAAGTCCAGGACAGTCTCCTGTAGGGTCACTGTTCCCTTTTCCTGGGTCCTGGTGCACAAGGTTCTGTTGTGCCCTCCAAGAGTATATTTCCTAGTTTGTGTAAGTTCTGGCAGCTCTATGGTGGGGTTATGGTGACCTCCTCCAAGAGGACTTATGCCGTACCCACACCCAGATTCCCTCTCCCTGCGGCAGACCACTGCCATCCTGTACCTTCACAGGAGATGCTCAAACACAGTTCTGTCTGTGATCACGTGAATTCACCCCTCCTAAAGTCTTGCTGGGGCTTCTCCTTTGCCCTTGGACGTGGGATATCTCCTCACAGCTGCTCCAGTGCCTACCCTCTTACTAGAGTTTCTCTGACCTTGAACGTGGGGTATCTCCACATGGCTGGTCCAGTGAAGAGCAGCCACCACTCCTGACCTTGGATATGGGGTATCTCCTCTCAGCTGCTCATGGCTCTAGCACCACACAGCCTGGAGCTCTTAAATTAAAGAGCTCATTCATTATTAGAGAAATGTAAATCAAAATTACAATGAGTTATCATCTTACACCAGTCAGAATGGCCATAATCAAAAAGTCCACAAACAATAAATGTTGGAGAGGGTTTGGAGAAAAGGGAACCCTCTTACACTGTTGGTGGGAATGCAAACTGGTACAGCCACTACGAAGAACAGTGTGGAGATTCCTTAAAAAACTGGGAATAGAACTGTGATATGGCCCAGCAATCCCATTGCTGGGCATACACCACCAGGAAACCAGAATTGAAAGAGATACATGTATCCCAATGTTCACTGCAGCACTGTTTACAATAGATAGGACCTGGAAGCAACTTAGATGTCCATTGGCAGATAAATGGATAAGAAGTTGTGGTAAATATACACAATGGAATATTACCCAGCTATAAAAAGGAACACATTTGAGTCAGTTCTATTGAGGTGGATGAACCTGAAGCCTATCATGCAGAGCAGAATGAAGGAAGTCAGAAAGAGAAAGACAAATAATGTATATTAACTCTTATATATGGAAATTAGAAAAATGATACTGATGATCCTACATGCAGAGCAGCAAAGGAGACACAGTTGTAAAAAAAAACAGACTTTTGGACTCCGTGGAGGAAGGTGAGGGTGGCATGATTTGAGAGAATAGCATTCAAACATGTACTTTACACATATGTAAAATAGATGACCAGTGCAAGTTCAATTAATGAAGCAGGGCACCCAAAACTGGTGCTCTAGGACAACCCAGAGGGATAGGGAGGGGAGGGAGGGGAGTTCAGAATGGGGCGGACACATGTATACCTGTGGCTGATTCATGTTGATATATGAAAATACCATCACAATATTGTAAAGTGATTATCCTCCAATTAAAATAAATTAGAAGAAGACCCTATGCTAGGAAAGATTGAAGGCAGGAGGAGAAGGGGAGGACAAAGGATGAGGTAGTTGGATGGCATCACTGATTCAATGGACATGAGTTTGAGCAAGCTCCAGGAGACGGTGAAGGACAGGGAAACTTGGCGTCCTGCAGTCCAAAGGGTCGCAGAGAGTCGGACATGACTGAGCAACTGAACAACACAGTAATTCATTAATTGAAAAAAAAAGGGAGATCAACAGTAACACAATAGTGGGGGACTTTAACGCTCCACATGTACTAATGGACAAATCATCTTGCCAGAAAATTAATAAGGATACGTGAGTCATAAATGGTACATAACAGATAGACTTATTTTATATTTATAGGACATTTCATCTGAAAGTAGCAGAATACACCTTCTCAAATGCACACAAAATATCCTGCAGGATAGATCACATTTTGGGTCACAGATCAAGCCTCAGTAGGTTTAAGAAAATTGAAATCATATCAAGCATCTTTTCTGACCACAATGCTATGAGATTAGAAATCAATTACAGAAAAAAAAACCCTGTAAAAACCACAAACATATGGAGGTTAAACAATGTCTTATTAAACAACCAATGGATCATTGAAGAAATCAAAGAGAAAATGAAGAAATACTTAGAGACAAATGACAATGAAAATATGACAATCCAAAATGTATGGGATGTAGCAAATGTAGTTCTAAGAGGGAATTTTATAGCAAAACAATCCTACCTCAAGAAACAAGAAAAATCTCAAATAAACACCCTATCCTTAAACCTAAAGCAACTAGAGAAAGGAGAACAACAACAGAACAACAACAAGTGAAAACCCAAAGTTAGTAGAAGGAAAGAAATCATAAAGATCAGAGCAGAAAAATGAAATGGAGATAAAACAGTCAATATCGATGAAACTAAAAGCTGGTTCTCAAACAGCTTCTATTTCCTTGTTATGACTTCTTAGATATGCTCATCATTTAAAAGTGAATGTTTAATTTCTAAACATATGGGGGTTTTTTTAGTATCTTTGATATTAATTTCTCATTTGAAAGCTTTCTTCTCTGCAATCACCCTCTGTGGTTTTTCAGTCTACTAACTTTATTGAGGCTTTCAATGGGTGAGTCAAAGGTCTCTCTTGGTAAATGTCACATTGTACTTGAAAATATGTAGGTTTATTTTCAAAAGATTTTGATATTGATCTCTAACATAATTCCACAGTGATATCATTTCATGCCAGTCAGAATGGCTGCGATCCAAAAGTCTACAAGCAATAAATGCTGGAGAGGGTGTGGAGAAAAGGGAACCCTCTTTCACTGTTGGTGGGAATGCAAACTAGTACAGGCACTATGGAGAACAGTGTGGAGATTCCTTAAAAAACTGGAAATAGAACTGCCATACGACCCAGCAATCCCACTGCTGGGCATACACAACGAGGAAACCAGAATTGAAAGAGACATGTGTACCCCAATGTTCATTGCAGCACTGTTTATAATAGCCAGGACATGGAAGCAACCTAGATGTCCATCAGCAGATGAATGGATAAGACATATACACAATGGAGTATTACGCAGCCATTAAAAAGAATACAGTTGAATCAGTTCTAATGAGGTGGATGAAACTGGAGCCTATTATACAGAGTGAAGTAAGCCAGAAAGAAAAACACCAATACAGTATACTAACATATATATATAGAATTTAGAAAGATGGCAGTGATAACCCCGTATGCGAGACAGCAAAAGAGACACAGATGTTTAGAACAGTCTTTTGGACTCTGCAGGAGAGGGAGAGGGTGGGATGATTTGGGAGAATGGCATTGAAACTTGTATAATATCATATATGAAACGAATCACCAGTCCAGGTTCGATGCAGGATACAGGATGTTTGGGGCTGGTGCACTGGGATGACCCAGAGGGATGGTATGGGGCGGGAGGTGGGAGGGGGGTTCAGGATGGGGAACACGTGTATACCTGTGGCAGATTCATGTGGATGTATGGCAAAACCAATACAATATTGTAAAGTAATTAAACTCCAATTAAAATAAATAAATTTATATTAAAAGAAAGAGAACAGACTCTATAATTTTAAGAGCTTTAGACTATGAAATTTTTGAACCTGGTCTTATGTCTCTGGATACGTTCTAGTGTCTCCTAGTTCATAGTCTATGGGAACTTGAATAGAATTTGTATCCTACTGCTGTGTGAAAATTGCATAAATCTTAATTATGGTGAATTTGCTCATAGTGCTTTTTAGGTCTACTATATCTTTCTATTTCTCTATTCATTCCATTCATTTTTGAGTGTTTGATATTGAAACTCCAACTAAAAATCTTAATTTATATATTTAAAAATTAATTGTAATATATAGTAGAAATATATGTAACCTTCCATGTTTTCCAAGTCTCCTATAAATGTGTTACCATGTTTTCATGATTTAAAAAGCAAAAAATAAAAAACAATATAAGCTGGTTCTTTTGGAATATATACAAAATTCTTATGTATTTAGCCAGACTCATCAAGAAAAAAGAAAGAAGACTCAAATCAATACAGTTAGGGGCTTGCCTGGAGGTCCAGTGGCTAGGACTCCATGGCCGCATTGCAGGGAGCCTAGGTTTGCTCCTTGGTCAGGGAACTAGATCTCGCATGACGCAACTAAAGATCCTACATGCTGCAATGAAGATCTAAGATCCTGTGTGCCAGAACTAAGACTTGGTGGAGCCAAATACATAAATATTTTTAAAAATATATCAATTAAATTAAACATTGTTTGTTAATTGGCTATAAACCCCAGTACAAATAAAAAGTTTTTAAAAATCAATATAACTAGAAATGAAAATGGAGAAGTTATGATGGCTACCACAGAAATACAAAGGATCATAAGAGATTACTACAAGCAACTATATGCCAATAAAATGGACAACCTAGAAGGAATGGAAAGATTTTTAGAAGAATATAGCCTACAGAAACTGAACTAGGAAGAAATAGAAAATATGAACAGACCAATAACAAGTAGTGAAATTGAAACTCGTATTAAAAAAATCTTCCAACAAACAAAAGCCAGGGGCCAAATGGCTTCATATGTGAAATTCTTTCCAACATTTAGAGAACACCTAATACCTGTCCTTCTCAAACGCTTCAAAAAATTGCAGAGAAAGGAATATTCCCAAGCTCATTCTACCAGGCCACCATCACCCTGAAACCCAAACCAGACAAAGATATCACAAAAGAAGAAAATTATAGACCAATATCACTGATGAACATAGACACAGAAATCCTCAACAAAATACTAGCCTACAGAATTCAACAACACATTAAAAGGATCATACACAATGACCAAATAGGCTTTATCCCAGAAATGCAAGGATTCTTCAATATATACAAATCAATGTGATATATCATATTAAAAAATTGAAGATTAAAAACCATAAGACCATCTTAATAGAGGGAGAGAAATCTTTTGACAAACAACACCCATATGTAAAAACTCTCCAGAAAGTAAGCTTAGAGGAAACCTACTTCAGTGTAATAAAGGCCATATATGACAAACCTGCAGCTAATATCATAGGTGAAAAGCTGAAAAACAATCCCGTTAAAATCAGAAACAGGACAAGGGATGTTCACTCTTGCCACTTTTATTCAACATAGCTTTAAAGTCCTAGAATGGCCATCAGATAAGAAAAAAATTAAGGAATTCAAATTGGAAACAAAGAACTAAAACTGCCACTATTTGCAGATGACACACTGTACATGTTGTTGTTTAGCTGCTAAGTCAAGTCCAGCTATTTTGTGACCTCTTGGACTGTCCAGGCTCCCCTGCCCATGGGAATTCCTAGGCAAGAATACAGGAGTAGTTTGCTGTTTCCTTTGCCAGGAGATCTCCCTGACCCAGGAGTCAAGTCTGTGACTTCTGCTTGGCAGTGAGTTTCTTTTTTTGCCTTTTAAGTTATATTTAATTTGATTTTTAAATTAATTTATTTTAATTGGAGAATAATTACTTTATAATATTTTGATGATTTTTGCCATAAATCAACATGAATCAGCCTTGGGTACACATGTGTCCGCCATCATGAACTCCCCTCCCACATCCCTTCCCACCCCATCCCTCTGGGTTGTCCCATATCACCAGCTTTGAATGCCCTGCTCATGCATCGAACATGCTCTGGTCATCTGTTTTACATATGGTAATATACATGTTTCAATGCTAATCTCTCAAATCATCCCACCCTCGCCTTCTCCCACAGAGTCCAAATTCTTTACCACTGATCCACCAGGGAAGCCCAGTACTATACATAGAAAACCCTAAAGATGCTATCAGAAAACCACTAGGGCTCCTCAATAAATTTGGTAACGTTGCAGGCTATAAAATTAACATACAGAAGTCTCTTGCATTCCTACACACTAACAATGAAAGATCAGAAAGAGAGATTAAGGAAACAATCTTATTTACCATTGCAACAAAAAGAATAAAAATCCTAAGAATAAACCTACCTCAGGAGGCAAAAGACCTGTGATCGGAAAACTATAGGATACTAATGAAAGAAATCAAAGAAGACACAAACAGATGGAGAGAGGTACCATATTCTTGAAGTGGAAGACTCAATATTGTCAAAATGACTATACTACCCAAAGTAATCTACAGGTTCAATGCAATTTTTATCAAATTACCAATGGCAATATTCACAGAATTAGAACAAAAATTTTTACAAATAGTATGGAAACACAAAGGATTCTGAATAGTCAAAGCAATCTTGAGAAAGATAAATGGAGTTTGAAGAATCAGGCTTCCTGAATTTAGCCTATGTGACAAAGCTACAGTCCATCAAGCAATATTGCTACAAGCAATATAATACTTGTACAAAAATAGAAATATAACTCAATGGAACAGGATTGGAAGGCCAGAAAGGAAGCCATGCACCTATGATCCATTAATCTATAACACAGGAGTCAAGACTATATAATAGAGGAAAGACAGTTTCATCAATAAATGATGCTGGTAAAACTGGGCAGATACATGTTAAAAAATGAAATTAGAACACTCTTTAACACCACTCACAAAAATAAACTCAAAACAAATTGAAGACCTAAATGTTAGACCAGATACTACAAAGCTCTTAGAGGAATATATGGACAGAACTCTCTCTGACATAAGTGATAATGGGATCTTTTCCGATCCACCACCTACTGTAATGAAAATAAAATAAAAAGAAAGATAAGTGAATGGGGCCTAATTAAACTTAAAAGCTTTTTCACAGCAAAGGAAATCACAAACAAGATAATAACCCTCAGAATGGGAGAAAATATTTGCAAATGACACAGCCATCTTCTAGGGATTAATCTCCAAAATATACAAACAGCTCATTCAGCTCAATATCAAAACAACAAACCACCCAACCAAAAAATGGTCACAGGACCTACATGGACAAGACCAAAATATTTCTCCAAAGGAAAAAAATACAGATGGTCAACAAACACATGAAAACAGACTCAACATCACTAAATTATTGGCTAATGCAAATCAAAACTGCAATGAGGTATCACCTCACACCAGCTAGAATGGCCATCATCAAAAATTCTACAAACAATAAATGCTGGAAAGGGTATGGAGGAAAGGGAACCATCCCACAGCTATTGATGAAAATGTAAATTGACACAGCCACTGTGGAGAACAGTATGGAGGTTTCTCAAAAAATAAAACATAGAGCTACCATATGACCTAGCAATCCCATTTCTAGGCATATATCCAAAGAAAACCATAATTCAAAAGGATGCATGCATCCTTATGTTCACTGCCGAATGATTTACAATAGCCAGGACATGGAAGCAACCTCAAAGTCCACTGAAAAAGGAATGGAGAAAGAAGATGTAGTACAAATATACAATGGAATATTACTCAGCCATAAAAACGAACAAAACAGTACCATTTGTGGAGATGTGGATGAACCTAGATGAACCTGATGAACTCTGTCATACAGAGTGAAATCAGAAAGAGACAAATGTTGTACAGTATCACTTACATGTGAAAATGGTAGAGATGAACTTATTTGCAAAGTAGAAATAGAGTCACAAATGTAGAGAACAAACTTATGGTTATCAAGAGGGGAAGGGATGGGGTGGGATAAATTGGGAGATTGGGACTGAAATATATACATTACTAATTAGAACTTACTGTATAGCACAGGGAACTCTTACTCAGTGTTCCTGTGGTAACCTAAATGGGAAGGAAATTGAAAAAGAGTAGACATATGTATGACTGATTCATGTTTCAGTACAGCCAGATACTAGCACAACATTGTAAAGCAACTATATTCCAATAAAAATTAATTTATAAAATAAATTTTAAAATGAAAAAAGAGGCAGAGACCAATATAGATGATATTAATATAATGCTCGGGGGAAATGATATGATTCCTGTACTTGTTGGCAAGGGACTGAAACCAGATTCAGAGATGCTTGGTTTAACAAGATTTTGGGCAGTTGCCAGTGAGGTCACTCAAAAAGGTATCCTCAAGCCAGCCACTGAGGGTTTCAAGCAAACTATTGCTCCCTTGGGAAACACGTATTTGTAACTTCTCAGTTCTTAAGGCGGACTTCCAAGCCCGTATCACAGAGTGGGTTGCCAAAGTATCATTAATAGAGAGTCCAGCAGAGAACGTCTCCCAACCAGTCTCTCAGGTATGATGACAAAGCCAATGAACAAGAGAAATCTAGTAGGAAGGCTCTGGAGTATCCAGACAGACTAAGGAGTCTACTGCATGGCAAGAAAAAGGATCTGACAGTCACACAGAACTAACATTATTCCTGTGATTCAGGTTGGAGGATGCTGCATCCTTCTCCGTAACCCATTTCTAAAGGTGGTTCAGCCTTGCCTCCCTTCCTTACCAACTTCCCCTCTCCATACGAGGCCACCCTATTATTTCTAGCCTTTGGTAAGTCTTCTAGTCCTATATCAACTTACCACTCAACTATACTGTAATCATAATAGAAACAGACATAAAATAACAAGCCCCTGGGTGTCATTTCTCCATTCTCTGGTTTCTCTGTTTCTCACAATTCTCCAGTTATTTGAAGGACCTGGCAAAAGACCATACCCACCTATAAAAGGGCTGCTGTTTAAAGTAAGTGTAAACACAGAAACAAAATATGAAACAAAAAAGATTTTATGTAACTTATATTTTTTATTCCAACCTAATTTTGGCTTTATTCTTCACCTCCCATTCCCATTCTCTTACTATAAATCCAAACATGGTTTTTATTTTTTTAACAAAATGTTTAAAGTCATGATTATCTAGAGTCATAACATTTTCTTTTCTCCAAAAGCGGGGAGAAACAGCTTTTGTTCTGGTGCTGCATTTTCAAATGCATACAGCATTAAATGCACGTTAATATATTCCTTAGAAGCTATTTAAAATAAAACCCTTCATCCTTTGAGGTTATTGACATTTTTATAGTTCACTGACATATCTATAATACATTATTCATTTTCATGAGTGAAGTGGTAACTGTAATAAAAAACAGGATTTAGTCCCTGAGGTGCCAGTTTAAATGGAAGAAGTTGCGATTACAATACAAGATTTGAAAATAGGCCTTAAATAATAAGCATGGATCATGCTATCTGGATCAAAATCACCTCCATGGCAGTCATTTAAGTTGCATTTACTAAGTTAAGGTAACCCTGCTCTTCCTAGCCCTCTTGCTATAATAATATTTCCTTTTCTATAGAAATAAAACATAGCAAGGAAGTCTGCAGAAACTTCTGAGATCCTCAGAAATCAAGAGAAACCACAAGTCCCATTCCGCTAATCTCCATCCACATTGCTGGAGAGGGTTTTCAGCACCATTCCAAGATCTAGAAAGGTTGATGAAACGACTTGGTTTTTCTACTTCTCCATGTAGCCAAAAGGGACAGATCTGTCATACGGTCTCGAAAATGACAGTGTCCTGCTTGTCTCTGCCACCGTAACATTAGCAGAACTGCATTCCACTCTTAGTGCCCACTGTCTCTGCGGGGCCCTTTCTGTCCCAGGCAGCTAAACAGTGGGGTGTGGGTTCCTGCTCCTGCCCCTAGTAGTAGCGGTTCAGGCTCCTGGTGCCGGGAACCTCAGGCTGGCCATTCATCCAAATCTCCCTGATGATACGTTCCCGCTCCTCCAGCCGCTGGGCTCGCTCCAGCTCCTCCACTGAGGTGAAGACATTCTTGTTCAAAGTCCTTTCAAAGCGCCGATGTCTCCTGACTGAGATGTCAGATGCTGCATCCAAGCTGCCATCCTCACTGTCGCTGCTGTTGCTGCTGCTTTCTTGGTCCTTCAGAAACTTCTGGGAATGCTGACAGCAGTCTGTGTGGCAAGAGATCCTCATCACCAAGGCAGCTAGGGTGAGGACCAGTCCAATACACACACCAGAGACAAAGTACAGAGCTGCTCCCTCGGGATTTTCTGTTGGAGAAGGAGGAAGAAGAGAACATTTGAAAGATGACAACTATATATTCAGAGAGCAAATATGACTTCAGCACAGGATGGACCCCTCTCACCAGGCCCCAAAGCTTTGATGCCTGCAAACAATGCCTTCTCATGTGACAAATTGCATAATGTATTCAAATACAGTTTTCAACAAATAGTGTGGATAAAGACTGTATGGGATTCTTTCACTATTCTTGCAACTTTAACTTTGAAATTATTTGAAAATGAAAAGTTAAAAAATGAAAAAATATTATTTAGCATCTACTATAAGCAAGTAATTGTGCTTAGATGCCATTTGCTTATATTACACAAATCTTTGCTTCTGAATTTTCTCCTGACACTCCTTGAATTATCTTTTAACCGTAGTTGTAGGCAACTTCAGACATGATCCTTACCTCTCAGTAATCATACTCTTACATAAGACCTTCCCCCCCAGGGCTGGACCTAGTGACTTACTTCTAACAGAAGTGATGGATGACTTGAGATTAGGTAACCTAAGACTGACTTCCAACTCACTCATGCTCTCTCTTTCTCACCCATTTGCTCTGAAGCAGTCAGTTCCCATGCTGTGAGCTGTACTACAGAGAGGCCCACATAGTTAGGAACTAAGGGTGGCCTCTGACTAACAACCTTCAAAGAACTGGACTGCACCAATAGCCACGTACATGAGCTTGGAGGTGTATGAATATGTGTATATGTCTTCTAAATTTTCTTTTGCTTAGCTGTATTTTTTAAGTATTCTATACTTATTAATGTCACACTTGTAATAAGTAATGTTATTTTACTGGAACATAAAATTTTAAAGTGAATCATGTCCTGGTGGATCCTTGAGGTGGCCACAGCCCTGGTCTTGCAGCAATCTTGTGGAACCCCTTCAACAGAGAACCCAGCTAAGCAAATTCCAGATTCCTGACTTATAGAAACTGAGAAAATAAACACTTGTTTTGAGATACAGAGTGTCCCTGAATTACATCATAGTAATTCAAGTTATGCCCCAACCACTGATGCTGAAGAAGCTGAAGTTGGATGGGTCTATGAAGACCTACAAGACTTTCTAGAACTAACACCAAAATAAGATGTGCTTTTCATCATAAGGGATTGGAATGCAAAAGTAGGAAGTCAAGAGATACCTGGAGTTGTTACTCCAAGACAAGTTTGGCCTTGGTATACAAAATGAAGCCAGGCAAAGTCTAACAGAATTTTGCCAAGAGAATGTACTGGTCATAGCAGACACCCTCTTCCAATAACACAAGAGATGACTCTGCACATCTGAACACTCTGAACATCACTAGATGGTCAATACCAAAATCACATTGATTATATTCCTTACAGCAGAAGATGGAGAAGCTTTATACAGCCAGCAAAAACAAGATCAGGAGCTGACTGTGGCTCAGATCATAAACTCCTTATTGCTAAACTCAGGCTTAAATTGAAGACAGCAGGGAAAACAAATAGGCCATCCAAGTATGACCTAAATCAAACTCCCTATGATTATACAGTGAAAGTGACAAATAGATTAAAGGAATTGGATCTGATAGAGGGCCTGAAGAACTATGGACAGAAGTTCATTACATTGTACAGGAGGCAGTGACCAAAATCATCCCAAAGAAAAAGAAATGCAAGAAGGCAAAATGTTTGTCTGAGAAAAGAAGAGAAGTGAAAAGCAAAGAAAGGGAAAGATATATCCATCTGAAAGAAGTTACAAATAATAGCAAGGAGAGATAAGAGCCTTCTTAAGTAAACAATGCACAAAAAATAGAGGAAAACAATAGAATGGGAAAGACTAGAGATCTCTTCAAGAAAATTAGAGACACCGAGGGAACATTTCATGCAAAGGTGGGCACAATAAGGGCAGAAACAGTAAAGACCTAGCAGAAGAAATTAAGAAGTGGCAAGAATATATAGAAGAACTGTACAAGAAAGATCTTAATAACATAGACAACCATGATGGTGTGGTCACTCACCTAGAGCCAGACATCTTGGACTGTGAAGTCAAGTGGACCTTAGGAAGCATTACTATGAACAAAGCTAGTGGAGGTGATGGAATTCCAGCTGAGCTTTTTCAAATCCAAAAAGATGATGCTGTGAAAGTGCTGCACTCAATAAGCCAGCAAATTTGGAAAACTCAGCAGTGACCACAGGACTGGAAAAGGTGAGTTTTCATCCCAATCCCAAAAAAGGGCACAACTGTGTTCATTTCACATGCTAGCAAGGTAATCCTCAAAATCCTTCCTGCTAGGCTTCAACAGTACTTGAACTGAGAGTTTCCAGATGTACAAGCTGGATTTAGAAAAGGCCGAGAAACCAGAGATCAAATTGCCAACATCTGTTGCATCATAGAAAAAGCAAGAGAATTCCAGAAAACACCTACTTTTGCTTCACTGACTATGCTAAAGCCTTTGGCTGTGTGAATCACAACACACTGTGGAAAATTCTGAAAGAGATGGGAATACCAGACCACCTTACCTGCCTCCTGAGAAATCTGTATGCAGATCAAGAAGCAACAGTTAGAACCGGACATGGAACAACGGACTGGTTCCAAATTGGGAAAGGAGTATGTCAAGGCTGTGTATCACCCTACTTATTTAACTTATGTGCAGACTACATCATGTGACATGCTGGGCTTGATAAATCACAGGCTGGAATTGAGATTGCCAGGAGTAATATCCATAACCTCAGATATGCAGATGACACCACACTAATGGCAGAAAGCAAAGAACTCAAGAGCCTTTTAATGAAGGTGAACAAAGAGAGTGAAAAAGCTGGCTTAAAATTCAACATTCAAAAAATGAAGATCATGGCATCTGGTCCCATCACTTCATGGCAAATAGATGGGGAAATAATGGAAATAGTAAGAGACTTTATTTTCTTGGGCTCCAAAATCACTGATGATGGTGATTGCATCCATGAAATTAAGACACTTGCTCCTTGGAAGAAAAGTTCTGACAGATCTAGACAGCGTGTTAAAAAATAGACATCACTTTGCCGACAAAGGTCCGAATAATCAAAGCTATGGTTTTCCAGTAGTCATGTACAGATGTGATAGGTACAGTAGTCATGTATGTCATAAAGATGACCGAGTCTGAAGAATTGGTGGTTTTAAATTGCAGTGCTGGAGAAGACTCTTGAGAGTCCCTTGGACAGCAAGGTGATCAAACCAGTCAATCCTAAAGGATATCAACCCCGAATATTCATTGGAAGGACTGATGGCGAAGCTGAAGCTGAAGCTCCCATACTTTGGCCATCTGATATGAAGAGCTGTCTCATTGGAAATGACCCTGATCCTGGGAAAGATTGAGGGTAGAAGGAGGCGACACAGGATGACATAGTTGAATGGCATCACTGACATTATGATTGCATCATAATGCACCCATTATGACTCAATGGACATAAGTCTGAGCAAGTTCCAGGAGATGGTGAAGGACAGGGAAGCCTAGCATCATGGTGAGGTCCGTGTGTTTGTAAACAGTCAGACAAGACTGAGCGACTGAACAACAGCCTTCTTTATGGTCCAATTCTCACATCCGTACATGACCACTGGAAAAATTATAGCTTTGACTGAAGTGAAGTGAAGTCGCTCAGTCGTGTCTGACTCTGCGACCCCATGGACTATAGCCCACCAGACTCCTCCATCCATGGGATTCTCTAGGCAAGAATACTGGAGTGGGTTGCCATTTCCTTCTCCAGGGGATCTTCCCAACCCAGGGATCAAACCCAGGTCTCCCACATTGCAGGCAGATGCTTTAACCTCTGAGCCACCTAAAGAGGTGGCTTTGACTACTGGCCATCGTAAAGTCTATAAACAATAATTGGTGGAAAGGGTGTGGAAAAAAGGGAAACCTCTCATGCTGTTGGTGGGACTGTAAATTGGACAGCTACTATAGAGAACAGTACAGAGGTTCTTTTAAAAACTAAAAACAGAGCTACCATATGCTATGCTATGCTATGCTAAGTCACTTCAGTCCTGTCCGACTCTGTGCGACCCCATAGATGGCAGCCACCAGGCTCCCCTGTCCCTGGGATTCTCCAGGCAAGAACACTGGAGTGGGTTGCCATTTCCTTCTCCAGTGCACGAAAGTGAAAAGTGAAAGCGAAGTTGCTCAGTCATGTCCGACTCTTAACGACCCCATGGACTGCAGCCTACCAGGCTCCTCCGTCCATGGGATTTTCCAGGCAAGAGTACTGGAGTGGGGTGCCATTGCCTTCTCCGAGAGCTACCATATGAACTAGCTATCCCACTCCTGAGCATATATCGAAGAAAATCATGGTTTGAAAGGATATATGCAACCCAATGTTCATTGCAGCACTGTTTACAATAGCCAAAACATAGAAGCAACTTAATCTCCATTGACAGACGAATGGGTATACATATAGATACACACACACACACAATGGAATATTATTCAGTCATTAAAAAGAATGAAATGTCATTTGCAACAACATGGATGCACCTGGAGATTATCATACTAAGTGAAGTAAGTCATACAGAGACAGGCAAGTATCATACAATATTGTTTATATACAGAACCTCCCAAAATGATACAAATGAGCCTATTTTTATTAGCAGATACAGGGACAATTGAAGAGGACCGTCCCTTGTGGGGCCTCAGTTCTTAAGAACACTAAGAAGAATCTGAGGTCTTATAAGAACACCTCAAGGGAGAGGTGGGCCAAGCCAAGAGAGGCACTGGTGCCAGAATGAGGAGGTACAGGGATTTTCAAGAGAGGGCTTTTACATACTCACTTAGGCATGCGTGGACTGACAAGTTTTTATTCAAGATTTCTCGTTTCTTGAGGTAAAATTGTATTGCTATAAACTTCCCATTTAGAACTGCTTTCTGCTGAATTCCATAAGTTTTGGACCATTGTGTTTTCATTTGTCTCTTAAGTATTTTTTATTTCTTCTTTGATTTCTTCAGTGATCCAATGGTTATTGAGTAGTAATTATTTAGCTGCCACGTGTTGGGGTTTTTTAGAGGTTTTTTTTTTAATATAAATTTATTTATTTTAATTGGAGGTTAATTACTTTACAATATTGTATTGGTTTTGCCATACATCAACATGAATCCGCCACAGGTGTACACGTGTTCCCCATCCTGAACCCTCCTCCCTCCTCCCTCCCCATACCATCCGTCTGGGTCATCCCACTGCACCAGTCATAATTTATTTCTAATCACATAGTGTTGGGATCAGAAAAGATGCTTGATATAACTTTGATTATCTTAAATTTACGATGGCTTGCCTCGCAGCACAGCACGTAGTCAATCATGGACAATGTTCTGTGTGCACCTGAGTAGTCTTCTGCTTTTGGGTAGAATGCTCTATAAACATCAATAAAGTCCAACCTCCTTAAAGTGTCATTTAAGGTCTGTGTTTCCTTATTAATTTTCTGTCCAGATGATCTGTCCATTGATGAAAATAGGGTACTCAAGTCCCACACTATTATTGTGTTACTGTCAATTTCTCCCTTTATGTTTATTAGTATTTGCCTTACATATTGAGGCACTTCTATGTTGGGTGCATATATAATTGTTATATCTTCTTGGATTAGACCCTTGATCATTACGTAGTGTCCTTCTTTGTCTCTTACAATAGTCTTTGTCTTAAAGTCTATTTTGTGTGATATGGTATTGCTACTTCAGCTTTCTTATGAATTCCATTTGCATGGAATACCTTCTCCCACCCCCTTATTTTCAGTCTGTAGATGTCCCTAGGTCTGAGGTGGGCTCTTCTGGATGACATATATATGGTTCTTGTTTCTGTATCCACCTCAGCAAGTCTATGTCTTTTGGTTGGTGCATTTAATCCATTTACTTTTAAGGTAATTATTAATATGTATTATCCTATTCCTATTTTCTTAATTGCTTTGGGTTTATTTTCTATAGGTAGATCTTTTCCTTCTCTGTGTTTCCTGCCTAGAGAAGTTCTTTTAACATTTGTAAAACTGGTTAAGTGGTTCTGAATTCTCTTATCTCTTGCTTGTCTGTAAAGCAACTGGGGTGGGGTTTAGATATCAGCTTGAATCTTTTTCAGCTGGGCCCCCCTCAGTTGCTCATGCCTAACTTCCTACCTAAAAATTTACCAAACAGAAACTGACTCACTGAATTGGAAAAAACTTATGGTTACCAAAGGGGAAAGGTAGAGGAGAGGGATAAACTCAGACCGTGGGACTGAGATACACAAAATACTATATTTTAAATAGATAACCAACAAGGACCAACTGTATAGCATAGGGAAATCTGGTCAATATTCTATAATAACCTAAATGGGAAAGGAATTTCAAAAAGAACAGATATATGTATATTTTCAGCTGAATCACTTTGCTGTACACCTGGAACTAACACAACATTGTAAATATAGTCCAATATAAAATAATTTTTTTAAGGTAAATGCATCTTGACTTATAATATTTTCAACTTGCAGTGGGTAAGTTAAGGAAGATCTGTAATTTACTATGCAACAATAGATAACTTATACAATCATAGATTGAAAGCCAGTGTGGGCATTTTTGAATGACTTCATCAGGTTAATTTGTGGGGAAGTAATTTAAGCTCTTCCTTGGTGAGAGAGAAAAATAAACATTCTGCTGATGAGCAATATAATTGGTGGGTCCAGTGATGATCCCTGTATGATGTGCTCAAAACCCTGTATTTGTGTGTTTTTAAAGAATATAAGTGGGATTATATATTATTTATATTTGCTTTTTAAACTTAAAAATATTTATTAGAAAGGTTTCAACATATGCCAATAGCATTCTTTTTGACTGTTGCATATTTTTCTGTAGTATAGACATCAAAGTTTATTTAACCTTTTGCTTGTTGATAGCATATAAACTGTTTTCAGTTTTTCATTGTTACAATCAATGCTAGAGTCATATCTTTGTGTCCTTGTACACATCTCTTTATGTACATGTAGAATTATTTCTACAGGTTAATTAGTTTAGAAACAGAACTTTGCATCAAAGGGCTTAGGCATTCTGAGGTTTTATACATTTCAAATTTTACCTAAAAATGGTTCTCTCAGTTTGAACACAGCATATTGAACCCATGTGTTTATGATCCCTCCTTCTCTCTGAAATCCCCACTGAAATGACAGTGACATATATAAAATAGATTCAAATTATAGGTATTTTTATGAAGAAAAGAATAGAGAAGAAAATAGAAGACATGAAGAGTCAACGTAAGTGTAGCCAACAAACAGTGTAATATAATGAAAAAGGAGTGACGTCAACATCATGGTAGTGTGAGTCTACTTTTTGTCCCTTCTTTTTAAACAAACACAAACAAGAGCACCTCTGTGGGCACAGAGTGATCTATCAACATAAACCAAAGGACCGGGGAGAAATCTCGCCTACCTGTTCATCTGGTAACAGATAAATCCTTGGTTTGGTTTGCAGAATCAGCAGAGTGAGCAAACCTGCCCCAACAACTCCCAGCCATATCTGGGGAAAACCTGGAGATTTCTGACTTAGGCAAATACTCGCAGATGAGGGAGAATTTGTAAAAGTCCAGCCCTATGGAGGTGATCAGAGCACACCACTGGAGGGAACACACACACACACACGACTCTGAATGTAGCAGAGAGGGAAAAAGGAACTTGATCAGCTCTGCCCCTCCCCCAAGCTGACACAATAAGAGACTGAACTATCTCATGATGACTTCTCCACAGGTGAAAAGGAGATGTAGTGAGTGCACGGCTACCCCAGCTGTACTAGATGCTGCACACAAGAAATCCACTTTTCTCCAGAAACAGTAAGAGTACTGGAAGCAGGGACCTCCATTACTGGGAGGCAGGGGAGAGATCAGGAAAGGCTAAATAAGAACATCAAAAGGTCATGGGTCCTACTGTCTGTGCTCAGAGCTTCAGCAGGAAGTCCACTTAAGAGCCCCTGGGAGGCTCAGCCAAGGATCTCCCCACTAGCGGGTGGTCACCCTCAATGTCCCAAGAACTAAAACCATACCTCCCCTCACTCTAGGGTGGCTTCTGTGGGCAGAGACTGGTAGCAGGAGCAAGTACAGTAAAAGGAGTGCTATGACAAAAACAGACCAGGATCTGTTGGCAAAAGAGAAAACCAAACTTGAGCTATAGCTCTACTTTCTGGAAAAACAAGAGAGGTTTCTAGCAGCTAGCCATGTGAGTTGTAAAAACCACAGAAGACATAAAAGCTTATGAATTCTGCCACATGAGGGAGCAAGAAGTGCAAAGCAGGTGTATAAATACGAGGTCACAGAGAACCCCAGAGAGAACAGGATTAACAAACAGTATATACCCTATCTGAAGGCAACTAGCGAAGATTTGAGGAAGTGTCTGATACAAGAAAGGAAGAATCAAGAAAACACATCACCAAAAGATAATCCATCGATAACTGAGCTCAAAAGCAGAAACAAAATTATAATTGATCCAATAAGGAATTAAACATAGCTGTTTTGAGGAAACTATAGACTACAAGAAACACAGAAGACAATTCAATGAAACCAAGGGGAAAATGCATGCACAAAATGAGAAATTCAGCAAAAAGTTAAAAACCATAAAAAAGAACCAAACAGAAATTCCAGAACTGGAGAATTTGATGATTAAAATAAAAATGCAATAGAGAGAATCTGCAGCAGGGTAGATCAAAGACTAGCAACCAGGAAGATAGTGATTTTGAAATAACCCAATCAGAGGCGAACAGAGAAAAAAGAATGAAAAAGTGGGAAGAAAAGTGTGTGTAATCTATGGGATTCAATCAAATGTACAAATATTTAGCATAATTGGAGTTCCAAAAGGAGAAATGAGGGGCATTAAGTTTACTTAAAGAAACACTAGCTAAGTACTTCACAAACCTAAGGAGAGACATAGATAATCCAAGTTTACGAAATTAATAAGTCATCCTACTATCTCAATGCAAAAGATTACCGAGAACTCATTATCATGAAATTGTCAAAAATCAAAGAAAAAGAGAGAATCCTTAAAAAGCTAGAGGAAAAAAGATAGTAAACTTGCAAACGAACCCTCATTAGGCTATCAGAAGATTCATTGGCAGAAATGCTATATAGGTCAGGAGAGCATAGAATGATATATTCAAATTTTTGAAAGAAAGAAAGCCAGCCAAGAATATTTTATCTGGCAAAGTTATCCTTCAGATATCAAGGAGAAAATATGCTAATTGGTGATGTGCTGTGCTATGCTTAGTCACTCAGTTGTGTCTGACTCTTAGTGACCCCGTGTACTATAGCCTGCCAGGCTCCTCTGTCCATGAGGATTCTCCAGGCAAGAATACTGGAGTGGGTTGCCATGCCCTCTTCCACGGGATCTTCCCAACCCAGGCATCAAACCCAGATCTCCCACATGGCAGGCGGATTCTTTACCATCTGAGCCACGAGGGAAGCCATTGGTGACATGAAAATATATTAAAGTATAAAACACACTGGTAAAGGTAAATGTACTGTAAATGCAGTTTCAGATTTTTGAAAACTAATTCTGTAATAGCATGGTGTGTTAACCACTTAACTACAGTTTAAAGATTAAAGAGTATTAATAACTGTAACACTATAATCTTTTAAAGAATCAGATCAGATCAGATCAGATCAGTCACTCAGTCGTGTCCGACTCCTTGCGACCCCATGAATCGCAGCACGCCAGGCCTCCCTGTCCATCACCAACTCCCGGAGTTCACTGAGACTCACGTCCATCGAGTCAGTGATGCCATCCAGCCATCTCATCCTCTGTCGTCCCCTTCTCCTCTTGCCCTCAATCCCTCCCAGCATCACAGTCCTTTCCAATGAGTCTGTTCAAGAATACACAATATTAAAAAGAGGTAAACCGTGACATCAAAATGTAAAGAGGGGAGTAAAATGGTGGACATTTAATATGTGAACAAAAAGCTTTCAGTCTTTCACCAATTAGTATGTTAGCTTTGGGCCTGTCATATATTGGCTTTATTATACTGAGATGCATGCATGTGTGCTAAGTCGCTTCAGTCATGTCCGACTTTTTGTGAACCTATGGACTGTACTCTGCCAGGTTCCTCTGTCCATGGGATTCTTCAGGCAAGAATACTGGAAAGGGTTGCCATGACCTCCTCCAGGTGATCTTCCTGACCCAGGGATCAAACCCTTGTCTCAGGCATCGCCTGCATTGGCAGGCAGGTTCTTTTAACACTAGAGCCACCCAGGAAGCCCATACTGAGATATGTTCCTTATATACTCAACTTGTTTAGGGTTTATCATTAAGGAAAATTGAATTTTGTAAAATGCTTTTTCTGTATCTATTGAGATAATCAAGGAAAGAAAAGGAGATGAAATCATCATCTTACAGAGATACCTGCAGTCCCATGTTTATGGCAGCATTATTTACAACAACCAAGATACGGAAACAACCTATCAACAGACGAATAGATTAAAAAAATGTGAAATGTATTACAATATTATTCAGCCATTAAAAACAGGAGATTCTGCCATTTATAACATGGATGGACTTCAAAGGCATTATGCTAAATTAAATAAATCAGACAGAGAAAGACAAATAATGTATGATATCAGTAACACGTGGAATCTTAAAAAGTTGAACTCATAAAAGCAGAGTAGAATGCTGGTTACCAGGGGCTGAGGGGTGGGAGAACTATGTATATGTTCAAATGTACCCATTAGCTACTAGTAGATAAATTAGTTCTGGAGACCTAATGTAAGGCATAGTCATTATACACAACAATATTTATTATAGACTTCAAAATTTCTAAGAGACACGATCTTAATTGTTCTCATCACAAAAAAGAAAGATAATAATTATATGACATGAAATAGGTGTTAGCTAATGCTACAAGAGTGATCATGCAGCAACACAGAAATGTATAACTTTATACACTTATAAACCTTAAATCTATACAATATTATATGTCAAATTATATCTCAATTAAAGAAATAAAGGAAGGAAGGAATGAAAGGAAGGTAGAAGGAAGGGAAGGATGGAAGGGAGGGAGGGAGGGAGAAAAGAAAGAAAGGAAAGAAGAGAGGAGGAGGCTGAAATATTAAAAGAGTACTGTTCAGTTGCTAAGTCTCTAACTCTTTGCAACCCCATGGACTGCAGTACACCAGGAACCTCTGTCCTCCACTATCTCCCGGAGTTTGCTCAAATCATGTCCATTGAGTCAGTGATAATCTATAACCATGTCATCCTCTGCCACCCACTTCTCCTTTTGCCCTCAATCTTTCCCAGCATCCGAGTCTTTTCCTATGAGACAGCTCTTCACATCAGGTGCCCAAAGAATTGGAGCTTCAGTTTCAGCATCAGTCTTTCCAATGAATATTCAGGGTTAATTTCCTTTAGGATTGAATGGTTTGATCTCCTCTCAAGAGTCTTCTCCACCACAGTTCAGCACTCAATCTTCTTTATGGTCTAACTCTCATATCCGTACATAACTAGTGGAAAAACCATAGCTTTGACTATACAGACTTTGTCAGCAAAATGATGTCTCTGTTTTTTAATACACTGTCTAGGTTTGTCATAGTTTTCTTCCAAGGAGCAAGTCTTTTAATTTCATGGCTGTGGCACCATCCACAGTGATTTCGGAGCCCAAGAAGATAAAATTGTCACTGCTTCCACTTTTCTCCTTCTATTTGCCATGAAGTGATGGCAACAGAAAAAAAATCCATCAAATCATCATAATCTCACAACCTGAATATAACTACACACTATGAAATACAGTGAAGTGAATTTTCTCCCTTCTTTCTCCTATATATATTTACTTGGTTATTGTCAGTTTATATACAACTTATATATTTTACTCTGGATATACTTTTTGGTTGCTTTTACAATGATTTTTTTTAGAGTAGTTTTACACTCAGAGGAAAATTAAGAGGAAGGTACAGAGATATCCCATATACCTCCCAACCTTACACATGCAATAGCTTCCCCCATTATCAACATGTCCCAGCAGAGTGGTACATTTGCTACATTTGGTACAATTACTATGTTTATTACATGACACTACATAGACACATAATAACCCAAAGGCCAGTGGTTATACCAGGGCTTGCTCTTGGTGGTGAACTATCAGTTTCAAAAAACATATAATGACATGTATCCATCCTACAGAGCATTTTTACTATCCTAAAAATCCTGTGCTCCACCTACTCACCCTTCTCTCCAAGGATATACAGTTTATATAATGTAAATGTCTCTGTATTGCTCCATAGTCTTCTAGTCAATCATACCTAATAATGGCTACATAGTATTCTACCCAGTGAATTCACCACACATTACAAAAACAGTTTCCTACCTTTGAATATTTAGGTTGTTGCCAATTTCTTTTTATGGTAAAAATGATGGAAGGAGAATTTTTGTGCTTAACACTACTCTTTTTTTTGCTTGTTTCACTTACAGCTTTTATAATGGATTCTCAGAATAGAAATCTTCATGTCAAAAGGGTATATAATTTTATACCTCTTAAAATACATTGCTAAGTGAATGTTCAAAAATGGTACATTAATTTGTTTTGCCAACAGCTATGTATGAAATTACCACTTTCACCAAACTCTCCAAGAAGATATATTCCAACTGTTGAAAAATTTTTTTAATTTTTTGTCAGTGAATGGTCACTTTATTTCACAAAAATTTATTGTGAGTCTACAATGCCTTTGACTTAGAGACATAAAGGTTGTTAGCCCTCACCAGATTTCCATATAAAGGGGAATACTAGAAAATAGAAATTACAATACTTTCTTAAATCCCCAAATTTGTGACTATCAATTGAGCAATGGTGGGCTACACTCCCTCATTGCTGAGATCATCTCCCTCAGGCCAATCTCATAGGCACAAGTGATTCAAATTCTGGTTAAATATTACATGGAGAAAAATAATTCCCCAAAACTTATTCATTGAAAAAATTACCATAAGCAAAGTTAAATGACAAATGCTAAACTGGGGACATTCTTTGAAATATGTAACAGAGATGAAGAGCTAATATATAAAGAGTACCTAGAAAAAGCATTAAGAAAAAGACAATCAATGAAGGAAATGAACAAAAAATATTAATAGCTCACAGAAAAGTAAATACAAATAGTTCTTTAAAACATGTGAAAAGATGCTCACTGAAAGCAGGGGTTGGCACACTATGGTTCACAAGCCAAATCTGGCTAGCTAGCTGTTTTGTTACTTGCTCATAGCTATGCCCATTCGTTGACGTTTTGTCTATGTCTGCTGGCATGCTACAACAGACTTGAGAGTTAGAATAGAGACTGCATATGGCCTACAAACCTAAAAATATTTACTACCTGGTTTTTTAAAGAAAAGTTTACTGACCTGTGACCTGGATAAAAAAAATTAAATGACATTTAGATACTATTTTTAATGTAGCAGACTGTCAAAAATCCAACAGCTTGAAAATACTATAACAGGGTCTTCTCACACATCTTATGAACAGTAAATTTGTGAAACTTTTTAAATGGCAATTTGGTAATACTTATCTTAAGCAGTAATTTATTTATACTTGGTCAAGCAATTCTACTTTTGAGAATTTATTCTACAAATCCACTTGATCATGTATGTATGCCATGGTTATTTATTGCAGGTTATTTATCCCATTCAAAAAGATTCAAATCATTCCCACTGGAGGACTGGTTAAACCGATTCATCTATATAATGAAAACAGTATGTAGTTATCTGAAAGAATGAGGACGCTCTCTATATACTGATATTAAATACTTTTATAATATATGTTCAGTGAAAAAAAGTTAAGTACAATACAGTACATAGGATATGCTAACTGTCTATAAAAGTGGGGAGGATGAGACTGTTGAGCTCAGAGTTTCTTACATCTGCACAATGAACACTGGAAAGGTGCAGAGAAGACTGGTAATACATCAAACTTTGGGACTGGAAGGAGGGGCAGCTCTGGAGTAAGACCTCTTACTATATGCCCTTTTATATTATTTGATCATTGAACAATATTCATTCACTAACTTGTTGAATACCTAATAGGTACCAGGCCCTATTCTTGTGCTAAGGATATGGCAGTCAATAAAAGAAACACAAATCTCTGTGCTCCTGGGAACTTACATTCTAGTAAGCTAGTAAGGAGATAGGTAATAAACAAGATAAATAAAATAGGTGGTATGTTCTAACCACCTATTTTGGTGATAAGGAGAAAACAGAAAAACATAAGAAAGAAGATATGATGTATTGAATGTATGCTGGAGGCAAGGAAGTTAACAGAGTGACCAGAATCTCACTAAGAAGTAGTGAGATTCTAAGATTTTTAAGGAAAAAAAAAATCTAAAAATGGAACAGTGAGGCTGGAGAATGTATTATCAATTAAAAACACTGAATTAAAAAAGAGCAACCACTCAGTTTAATTTTTTAAACAATGCTCTTAGAAGTTATTAGTATTAATTATTAATAAGATTATTATTGATGAGATTATATCTTTATTTTAATTTACTGTATTATGATCTCAAAGGGTTGCTTTCAAGTAGTTAAAACAAGAAGCTTTTACTGCTCCAATTCAAGTGCTGAGATAGAGGAAAGTAAATGTGTAGGGAGAACACATGGATGATCCTTAGGTGGATGGGCACCTAGGTCAGAATGGGGAGTGAGGGGAGAAGATGGCTGAGTGAGTTCTAAAGACTAGGAAGGAGTTAGCCAATCCAAGACTGAATGAAAGAATTCTTGGAAAAGGAAATGACTGTGCAAAAGCAAAGAGATGAGCAAAGGGCAGGCAGATGGTTCAGAATAACCCAAGCGAGGTCTTGGTCAGGGAGGACTATAACTAAATAAAAGTATGGAGATGTCAAGGTAAGCATTAAAAGCCCTGGTAAGCCATATAAAAAACTGCAGATTGGAGTACCTCAAACTATCCCTAAATCCCTTCTCCCTTTCTTGTCTCTCTCCTAGCATGTTTTCTAAATCCCAGCATGACTGACATCTTGAGATGGTTATTTCTTTGTCATTGGGGTTGTCTTATGCATTGCAGTATGTTTCTCTACCCACTAGATGCCAGTAACAGTCCCTCTTACCTGTTATTACAATCAAAAATATCTCCAGACATTGTCAGAAATCCCCTTATAGGGCAAAATCACCCCTGATTATGAACCACTGGTCTGGAAGTTGAAAAAGCTAGAATTCTCACTTTTCCAGCCTCCCTTGCAGCTAGAAATCACTACGCAACACAGGTCTAGCCAATGAAAGATGAGAGGTGGTCTACTGGAACTTCCTTCCTTTTTCATTCTTTCAATCCTTACTTCAAAGGTAAAAGCAACAGCAGCAATTATGCAGCCATGAGATGATAAGCATAAAAGAAAAACCATGAGAGTCAGAGAAGCTGGCCCCTACATTTGTGAGCTAATGCTAGCAATCACCTACCTCCAGACTTTTCCCATAGGAGTGGGTTTGATAACTCCTATGCATTTAGGCTACCAAATTGAAGGTTTCTATTTTTGTAGCTGAAAACAATCCTAACTGTTAAAGCATACAAAAGTGTTTGGATTATTTCCTAGATTCTAAAAATTAAAAAGACTTTCATCATCATATCTACATTTTACATTTCACTACAAAACACAGGCAATAGAGGTTGGTAGACCATGGAAAATACCATTATGGCAAATCAGGCAAAAACATGAATGAGCTTAAGTCAACTCAGTGATAGTGGGAATAAAGTAGAAAGGATGCATTTCAGGGACATTGAAAGGTGAAATGGATCTTATAAATGAAATTGTAAATAATTGGATATGGGCAGTGAAGAAGATACATCAAAGGCTAAAACTCATACTTCTGGTGTAGGTGATGTCCTAGATGGAACACAAAATATAAGGAGCATATTTAATTTGTAAATGATGTTACTGACAAGAGATTAATTTCCAAAATATACAAACAGCTCATAAAGCTTAATATTAAAAAAATAAAAAATGGGCAGAAGACCTAAATAAACATTTTTCCAAAGAAGACCTACAGATGGCCAACAAATACATGAAAAGTGCTCCACAGTACTAATTATTAGAGAAAGGCAAATCAAAACTCTAATCAAAACCAGTCAGAATGGCCATCATTAAAAAGCCTGCAAATAATTAATGCTGGAGAGGGTGTGGAGAAAAAGGAACTGTCTTAACACTGTTGATGAGAATGTTATCTGGTGCAGCCACTATGGGAACAGTATAGAGGTTCTTTAAAACACTAAAAATAGAGTTACCATATGATCCTGCAATCCCACTCTTGGGTATATACCTGGAGAAAACTCTAATTTGAAAAGACACATGCACCTCAATGTTCAAAGCAGCACTATTTACAATAGCCAAGACATGAAAGCAACCTAAATGTCCAACAGGTGAATGGATAAAAATATGGTGTGTATACACACACACACCACAATGGACTGTTACTTAGCCATAAAAAAAAAAAATGAAATGATGCCATTTACAGCAACATAGATGGATCTAGAGATTATCACACCAAGTGAGGCAAATTAGAGAAAGATAAGTATCATTATATCACTTATATGTGGAATCTAAAAAATGATAAATAATGAACTTAATTACAAAACATAAATAGACTCACAGACACAGAAAACAAACTTGGAGGGACCTCCCTGGTGTTCCAGTGGCTAAGACTCCACGTTCCCAATGCAGGGGGCCCAGGTTTGATCCCTGGTCGGGGGATTAGATTTCACATGCTACAACTACAGATCTCACACGGTACAATAAAAATTGAAGAGCCCACGCACCACAACTAAGGCCTGGCACAACCAAATAAGGAAATAAAAATAGATACTTTAAAAAACAAACACAGTTACCAAAGGGGAGAGGCAAGAGAAGGATAAAATAGAAGTTTGGAATTAACATATACATACTAATACTACTATATATAAAATAGGTAAACAACGAGGTCCCACTGTATAGCACAGGAAACTATTCTCAATATCTGGTGATAAGCCATAATGGAAAAGGATCTGAAGAAGACTTTATATATATTATATACATATAGTTAAAGAGGATAATATTCCATTCCAGGCCAAGTTGAATTTGAAATGCTTATGGCACATCTAAGTGGTAATGTTCATGACATTTAGATACTTAGATAGAGAAGTCAGAAAAAGAGTAAAGCAGTGGTGTATATATATATATATATATATATATATATATGTCAAATTTTTAAATTCCAATAAAATAACATTACTTACTGCAAAAGTAATATCAATGAAGTATAGAATACTTAATAATACAGCTAAGCAAAAGAGAATTAAAAATACACAGACATATTCATACAATCCCAGCATCCAGATACAGTTTGTAGTAAAAAAAATACATATGTATACAATTCATATACGTATGAATATATACACTTAACAGGATTATACTGCATATGCTGTGTGGTAACAGACTTTGTTCACTTAGTAGCACATCATAAACATCTTTCTATTTAAATTAATATTCGCCTACTTTTATGATTTTTTTTTACTGTTATAAATAGTTCTGAGACAAACTGTCTTCACAGTAAAATTTTGGCCCATAACCGTAATTATTTCACTAGGATAAATTCCTACTTGTGGAATTGCTGGATAAATATTGTTTTAAGGCTTTTGACAGGTGTTCCCAAATCATTTTCTGGAGAGGCTGTGGCAATTCGTAACCTCATTAGCTTATGTACAAACACTCATCTCCCTACACTTTCTCCAAAACTGAAATTATAAACATAATCACTCAAATATTTGACAATTTTATAAAATAAAAATGTCAACCTGTTGCTTTCATTTTGCATTTAATTTCTAAAACCTGAGCTGCTTATGTTTTTCAGCAATTTGTATTTTTTCTTTGGCAAACTGCTGATTCTTATCCTTTGCCCCTTTTCTTTTAAAACATTTATTGATTTGTAAGAGTTCTTTACATATTAACTTTAACCTCTCTTCATTAATGCAACATTTTATTCTTAGTTGCATTTGCCAACTAAGGGTACATTTTGATAAACAGATATTTTAAATTCCTGGAATGGTCAAGGTTTGAAATGGTGAAGAATGGGAAGAATGTGAATGGGAACAAGATGTATCCAAAAGCAAATAGAAAGAATGATGCAATATTAGGCTCAGCAAAGGCTGGATTCCATGAATTTCTAATTGTTTCAATCTTCAAAGTTTTAAGAGTGGTTTCTTGAGTGCAGAGAAAGAAAGGGGAGAAAGGATTCACTTAAGAGTTGGAATTTTCTCTGTTGGTTTAGTCAGAAACGAGACACAGGAATAAGGGAATTATGTGTATTAGCAAGGGTGTTGCTAAAATGATGGATCATATGAATGAGGCAATTGATAAGCTGGGAGAAACTAGGAGAGGTTAGGGGATGCTATATTCACCTTTGAGAAATGAAATATTTCCTGCCATAAAGCACTAAATTCTTTAACTTGGAGTATCTGGTTTTCTTTAATTAACAATCACCTTCTGATGTTAAGACTACCTGCCCCTTGTTGCAAAACTTCTATATAACTTGGCTCCTCCCTTGCTTCCTGGGAGCAGTTCTCTCAGGGTCACTTGAAATGCTGTCTTCCAGGCTTGCAACCCCCCAAATTTCCACTGAATAAAATATTACTCTCAATTTTTATTAATAGGTTGTGAATATTTTTTAAGTCAACACTTTAATATTTTAAATGTTTTAATTCATTTCCTTTATAGTCAGGCAGTCTTCTAGATCATGCTTGGAATTAATTTTTAGCCACCAAATCTACTTACTAGTTCTAATGCATTTTATTTTAGCTACTCTACTTTCCATTTCCTTGCATTCTCTTTTTATCCCAGCCCATACTTAAAAGAAAAATTATTTTCCTGTATCCTAAGCAATATTTAATTCCAGAATATGGAGTGGGAAAGAAAAAGTTTGAAGGAGGAAGAAAAACAGGGCCACGTACCCTTTCACCATAAGATCATAAGACACATGGTAAACCAGGGCATTCAATGAGTTACCACGTTCAATGATCACAATTCAGGGTTATGCTGGCCAAAATGGAAATCTGCCAGGTACTTCCTGTGCTGAGAACAGTTTCAAAGTCCAATAACCTGTTTATTCTCACCAGAGGTATTTTCTTACAACAGCTTATTTGCAAGTGTCATCTGAGACCTTGGAAACTGCAGACCCTCCCTGTCATACCCCACTTCATTTTGGGGTGTTTTGACTTGACTGTAGACTTGAGGAGACCATCATTCAATTGCTTGTGAAAACATGATACCATAGTTTCAAAGATCTCTTTTCCAGTTCCAGTGTCCTTTCTCCCCAGAATAGCCTAGAAGAAAGGGCAGAACTGGGATTCCTTTGATGTGTGGGTACCCAGGTAAGGAGGCTCCTGGAACTAGAACTTCCTTTTGATACTGAGCAGGGTCATGTGGGTCTCCTGGGCACAAAGCCTTTCTATGTCCCCCATTTCTTTGATTACAGAAAATAGCCTTCATTCAGCCTCCATGACCTTTACTGAGTTCCAACGGGTAGATTCTAGCAGTTGTTAATTAGGGAAGGGAGAGAATGCAAGACTGGGGAGAAACATTCAAGAGAAACAAGTTATTCAGCCTTGGGGCACAGTTCTGGTTCCCCATCAACAGATACACACAATATCTTTGAGCTGTTTTTCAGATACTGAAACCCCCTTCCAAGTGGGAGAAATTATCAGTTAATGATAGTATTGCTGACCACAAGTATGTAGACCCAGACTAGTTGGAACCTGAACGTTTATGATGCTGCATCCTACTTACCATCAACCTATAAGAAGAATGCCCATGAGCTGATCATGCCCTCTTTGAACAATTACTATGAACTTTCAATCTTCTCCAAGTGGGAACACATAGTTTTTTGAGGCAGGAATCCACTGTGTCCCTCTTTGCCTGGCAAAGTAATAAAGCTATCCATTTCTACTTCACCTAAAACTCTCTGAGATTCGATTTGGCACCAGTTTGTAGAGAAGCTGAGCTTTTGGCATCACTTTGGGAAGTGAGGAGCTGACTGATGACCTGAGCCTTTGCTGATCTGAGAAGGGAGAACCATGGACTCGATACATGTGAAGATGACATGTGGCATCTTGCCAACCACTAAGGAGCCAGCCAAGCTCCTGAGAAGTCTTCCATTCTAAAATCAGATTGCACGTCATCCAAGATGCTCTCTCAGCAAGAAGCCATGAACTTCCTTTATCCTCAATTCTGGCTCAGATTTGACATTGTAAATAGAAGAGTCAGGTTTTGTATCTGAACTCTGAGGTCATCACATGTCAACCCTGACTAGAGAACTAGAAATTAAAACCAGGCTCTCAAAGGACATCTATTCAGAACCTCAGTCCCTTCCTTTTTATACAATAGAGATATTAAAATAAAGAAAAGTCAACTACCAAAGCTTAAAAAACTCACTCCAGCAGCAGAAAATCAGTTTGGTCTTTGAAACCATTGAGCATTTTCATGCATTTTAAAAATTTTCCAGCTTTATTGAGGTATATTTTCATGTATTTTTAAATGACTCCTTTTATATGTACAGCACCTGTTCTCAGGAAATGATCTTGAGAAAGTCAGCCAGCTTCCTAAAAGAAAACAACCTGGAATCAAGGAAAAGGCAAATACTAGACTCTCTCAGACTCATATTTTTTGTTTCCATGTCTCCCAGAGAGTTATCAAACTTCTCCACATAGCCCCCGAAACACAGACCACACACACACACACACACACACACACATACACACACCCTACACAGGGTTGAGAACCACTGCTGAGAAAAAATCAGGCTGAGGATACTCCATTCTGGCCTTTCATATCAGAGTTAAATGCTTAATGACAGAAGCCAACAGCAGCCCCAGGCTACTTCATTCACTCACTTGAGCCCAAAAGGAAACCAAACATTATATAAAGCTCTTAGAACTCCCATTTGCCAAATTAGAGAAAACTTAACTTTCAAACCAGATTTTCCATTCAAAACTCAGTAACACAGAGCCCTTCTGATAAGTCTGCATACCATTTTTCTCCTGAGTAAAAGGCCAGAGATGGCCACTCAGGAAATGACTCTGCCCAGCCCAAGGCCTCAGACCTGGCCCAGCTGAGACTGGACAACTACCTGAGACAAAGGAATAGGCCGCTAGGATATTGCTGAGCAAAGCCATGTCCATGCACTCGGGGATCACCAGTTCCGTGTTGTGGCAGAAGGGCAGCCTCGATGTGACATCCAGAGAAGGCCTCCTGGAGATGCTTTAGCTGGATCAAGGTGGCCACCCTCCCTCTCTTCTCTTCTGTTTGGGAACACAAAGTGAGTGATGAGAACACATTCTGATTTCCTGAAGCTGTGTTCCAGGTAGCCTGGGCTCAAGAACAAAAGTCAGTTTAATTTCCCAGCCAGGGGGCTGCAAAGACCTGAGGTTTTATTCCCTTTGCTATAACAGCTTCTTGGCTTTCAAAGAAGCAGTAACTGCTTAGGTCGTTTCTTCCTGGCCTTTCTCCTTTCTTTTCCCTGCATGCATGTGTGCTAAATTGCTTCAGTCATGTCCGACTCCTTGCGACCCTATGGACTATAGCCTACCAGGCTCCTCTATTCATGGGATCCTCCAGGCAAGAGTACTGGAGTGGATTGCCATGCCCTCCTCCAGGGGATCTTCCTGACCCAGGGATCGAACCCATGTTTCCTGCATTGGCAGGTGGGTTCTCTTCTGCTAGCACTACCTGAGAAGCCCTTCTCTTCCCCATCTCTTTCCCATTTCCCATTTAAACATTTCTCCCTCATCTTTCTGTGATATGTTTCATTTCATTCTCACTGGTTTGTCTATGAGGTGCAGTCCATTGTCATTTTAGTCACTGCATTTTACCCCCAAGCCACAGCCTGCTCTTCACTTGGCTCTGCTTTTCCCTGTACTGTTGGCACTCAGGTACTTTGATCAGTTTGCCTCATCCCATATATCACCAGATGTGGATTCTTGGAAATGGATCAGAGCTGGCTCTTTTAGAACTGCTAAAGTGGTTCCAGTTCTAAAATGCCCCCAAGAAGTTGGGAGCTCAAGCATGTTCCCTGCCCCTAGCTCCATGACTCCACTGTGATAGTGGTGGGCTAACCAAACACACATGCAGTGCTATGAGCTACCCGTCAAAGGAACTGTATCACTGGGGTTCCAAAGAGGAACTTGGGATCTCAGTATTCAGTGGCTCAGCCTCTGGCTGGGGGGACACATTCTTTCCCCAGCTGCTATCGTTGCTCAGGCCCAGCATCTTCATTACCAGTTGATTCAGTGAAGCCCTGGCAGACAGCTGAGGCTTTCAAGTGGCAAAGATTTTAATGATTCCTATTCAGTGCCACTCTCCAGCTGAAAACAGGAAACTGAGTCACAGGGTATGGAAGGATGTCAGGTTGGGGTAAGTAGTGAAGTGAAGTGAAAGTCACTCAGTCGTGTCTGACTCTTTGCGACCCCATAGACTATACAGTCCATGGAATTCTCCAGGCCAGAATACTGGAGTGGGTAACCTTTCCCTTCTCCAGGGGATCTTCCCAACCCAGGGATTGAACCCAGGTCTCCTGCATTGCAGGCAGATTCTTTACCAGCTGAGCCACAAGGAAAGCCCTGAGGAAAGTAAGAGAAGCAGAAAGCTCCAGTCCTTGCAGAAGAAACAGGTTCTCAGATGGGTCACAGACATTGGTTACCATGGATCACATATAGAGGGCTTGGAGAACCACAGTTCCATAGGTGGGTGGAATGGGTAACAACAGGTAAGGCAACTCTCACTTTGATGAATTCCAATGGGCTTATGGAAGACTAAAGCAAGGAAAGACAGACCAACCCACAGGTAAGACAGAAACCAACATAAGGTCCTTGGAGCAGCCAGAGGCCTAGGGAGAAGCAGGATGAGGAGTGGGAGCTAGGGGGCTCTGAGAGGGGACTAGGTGCTGCTTAGGGGCCCCTGTATCTCTGAGCCCTCATGCCATTTGAGTTCCTAAATGGTGACAACTAGATGATATAGGTGAAGACTTGGAACCACCATACTGAGTTCAGAGACTGAACTCTGAACTGAAGGTCTAAGGACTTCAGGACCTAGGAAGAAAGTGAAGTCAATGAAAAATGGAGTATGTAGTGGGACAAAGCTATTTCAGGTCCATTCCCCCATTTCTATCCCCATCTAAAATTTACTATAGTGCAAATCTCATTTCATTTCTGTGAGTTTTCTAATAGTCTCCTAACTGATGCTTCTGCCAATAACTCTTCCTATTCAACCTAGCACCCACTCTCACCAACAAGATTATCTTTATATATAAAGTACAAATCTGATCATTTCACTCCATAGTCCAACCCTTCAACTAATCCTCATTAAACTTAACAACACATATCTACTTTCACAATATATGACCTCTATTTTAGCTCCTAATTCATCTCCTAATCAAGTCTACACTCTTACACATATACATAGAGATAGAAATATGCCTAATACTTCAAAAATACCCAATTACTTTCAGTTCCCCAAATATACTAAGGTCTTTTACCTTTTCATGCTTTTTGTTATACCCTTCCTTTTGCCTAAAAGCCCCTCCTCCTTTTATCTGTCTGGCTAATGTTTCCTTTAAGAAATAATTCAAAAGTTCTATGATAGTCTCAAAATCATGAAGACTTCCCTTTTTAAGAAATAGAAAAATCCATACTAAAATTCATATGGAATATCAAGCAATCCAAATAACCAAAGCAGTCTTAAATAAACAAAAAAAGCTGGAAGCCTCACCCTTCCTGATTTCAAAACATATTACAAAGCTACAGTAACCCAAACAATATAGTACTTGCATGAAGACAGACATATAGATAAATGGAATAAAATAGAGAGCCAAGAAATAAAACCTTATATATATGGTTCGATTATTTTCAACAAAGGAGCCAAGACCATACAACTTGGAAAGAATAGTCTTGTTGAGAAAACTGGATATCCACGTGTGAAAGAATGAAGTTGAACCCTTACCTTACACCATACTAAAAGAATTTAACTAAAAATGGATAAAAGACCTAAATGGAAGAGTTAAAATTATAAAGCTCCTAGAAGAAAACACAGAGGAAAAGTTCCATGACACAGGATTCAGCAATGATTTCTTGAACTTTATATCAAAAGCACAGGCAACAAAATAAAAGTAGATAAGCCAGACTACATCAAAACTTAAAACTTCTGTGCATCAAAGGATACATTCAACAGAGTGAAAGGGAATCCATGGAATGGGAGAAAATATTTGCAAATCATACATCTGATAAGGGGTTAATATCTAGATTATATACAGAACTCCTACAACTCAATAACAACAAACAATCTGATTTTTAAATGTGCTAAGAGCTTGAATACCCCTTTCTCTAAAGAAGATTTATGAATGACCAATAATCCATGAAAAGATGCTCAACATTACTAAGGAAATGCAAATCAAAACACAGGGAAATACCTCCCCACATTCATTAGGATGGCTACCATTAAAAAAGAACAGAAAGGATCAAGTATTTGAGGGGACTTGAGAGGAACACTTGTACTCTTGGTGGGAAGGTAAAATTGTGGAGGCACTATGGGAGATAGTATGGCAGTGTCTCAAAAAAAAAAATTAAAAATATGATTCAGCAATTCATCTCTGGGTCTACAACCAAAAGAATTGAAAACAGGGACTCAGATATTTGTTTATCATATGAAACACTATTACAGTAGCCTAAAGATAAACCAAAGTGTCTATCCTCAGACAAATGGATAAGTAAAATGTGGTATATGCATACAAAGGAGTATTACTCACAGTCTTCAAAAGGAATGAAATTCGGACACATGCAACAACATGGATGAATCTTGAGGACATTGTGTTAAATGAAATAATCCAGTCACAAAAGAACAAATAAGGTATGATTCCACTTATATGAAGTATTTAGAGTAGTTGAATTCATAGAGACAGAAGGAAGAATGGTGACTGTTAGGGGTGGGGAGAAGGCAGGAATGGGAAATTACTGTTCAATGGGTGCAGAGTACAAAGATTCAATCTTGCAAAATGAAAAGGGTTCTGGACATAGATAGTGATAATGGTTGTACAACAAAGCAAATGTACTTGATGCCATTGAGTTGTGCATTTAAAAATGACTAAAATAGGAAATTTTCACAATTTTTAAATTAATAATAATATAAGCTATTGATGAGGTACACAATAAATTTTAAAGGTTAAATTTTAAAGATTCTTTAGAGAATTCTGTAATCAAATATTGATTTTCAGTTAACAGGAATGGTAATAGAATTATAGTGATAGTAAAATTGAAGTCAAAATACTACATGATATAACTTATATGTGGAATCTAAAAAAATACAAGAAACTAGTGAGTACAACAAAAAAGAAGCAGGCTCACAGACACAGAGAACTAGTGTTTACCAGTGAGGAGAGGGAAGGGGGGAGGAGGAATAAGGAGTAGGGGATTCAGAAGTACAAAGTATTATGTGTAAAATAAGCTGCAAAGATACACTATACAATGCAGAGAATATAGCCAATATTTTATAATAACAAAAAATGCAGTATAATGTTTAAAAATTGTGAATCACTATATTGTACACTTGTAATTTATGGAATATTATACATAAGCAACACTTTGATGTAAAAAGTTGAAGTCAATACAATTCTAATCTGGCTTAACTTTATGTAAAAGCTTTTATTATCTCACTTATAAAAAATTTAATGTAAATAACTATACTCTATCACATTTATAGATTAAGAGGAAAAACATATGTCACTGAATGTAAAAATGTGTTTGTGTAAAAATTAATAAAAATTCATGATTCTTTTTAAAAAAGAACAGTTTAATGAAGCAAAGCTTCAAATGCTCCAGACTCTTTTCTTCTCTGTCAAAGTATCCAAATATTTTTCTAACATTGGACCTATGCTATTGTAATTGGAATTATCAGTTTACTGAAGAGGCATCTTACAAATCCTTATTATCCTGGTACCTAATGAAAGGAGGTTCTCAATAAATTCTAGCTGGTTGAAAAACAAAAAGAGCAATTAGGCATGAGCTTTGTATGCATAAGAGCTTCCCTAGTGGCTCAAACAGTAAATAATCTACCTGCAATGCAGAAGACTTGGGTTTGATATTGGGTCAGGAAGATTCCCTGGAGAAGGGAAGGGTTAGCCACTCCAGTATTCTTGCCTGGAAAATTCCATGGACAGAAGAGTATGGCGGGCTACAGTCCATGGGGTTGTGAAGAGCTGGAAATGACTGAGTGACTAACAACATTCTGCGTGCATGCGTAAGTCTCAGAGAGTATTTCTGAGTAGACTTTAGAGTGAGCCACTTTGAAGACTAAAAGGACAACAGGCTGACTGGTTCAGTCGGGTGGCAAGCAGGGCACTTCCTCAGGACTAGGAGAGGACGCATACAAGATGGAAGCTTGAGGCAAGAGTTCCAACAGGGACAGGAGAAAAGTCTCGCAGTCTTCCAAGGTAGTAGAGCCTATAAGGAGGTACATGAACACGGATACCTCCTCCCCCGAGGGACAGAGCCTTTTTTTTTTATGCATTTCATACCCCAGTCTGCCCCAGGAACAAAATTCAGAAAACAATTGCTGGTCCTCAGACACTGATGAATGATTTGTTCCAATGGGCTTATTTGGTTTTCAGTAATAGGGATATGGCCAGAAAGTCTTAACATACCCAGAGAAATATGTTAAATGTGGTACAACCTTCTCAGTCTTAACCCAAAGTATTGGAAACCTTAGCAACCATAAAGAGTATGTAATGGGGGTGTCAGGGAAAAGGAAGGGGCACACTTTCCTAGAAACCTCTTTTGTGCAAAATCAATGGCCAGCTGTTTTTACATGCCTTTCTGTTTGTGCCTGATTGTCCCATCCCTTTAATGGGAAGAGATTTAATAACCAAGTTAGGGGCTTCTCTGTTTCTTGAGGGCCAATGTAACCACCCTTATCACCAGGTGGTTCTAACAGAAAGTAGAAAGTAACAGATAAAAGCTGAAACTAAAAGAGAAGCCTTAGTAGACCCTATAATGTGGACTATCAAGGTTCTGGGATTGGCTGAAGATATCCAGCCAATGATTATTAAGTAAAAATGGTTTAAGAGTGTCTAAATGTAAGGTACAAATTCCTTAAGCCTAGGGAAGATCCTCAAAAGTGTTTGTAAATAGACTACCAAAATGGGAGGTCACTACACTAATCATGGACTTCCCTGGTGGCTCAGAAGGTAAACAGTCTGCCTGCAATGCAGGAGACACAGGTTCAATCCCTGACTGGGGAAGATCCCCTGGAGAAGGAAATGGCAACCCATTCCAGTATTCTTGCCTGGAGAATTCCATGAACAGAGGAGCCTGGTGGGCTACGGTCCATGGGGTCACAAAGAGTCAGACATGACTGAGTGACTAACACTTTCACTTTCACACTAACCATAGCTAACATTTGGAGGAATTTTAGGGGAAGGCCTTCTCCCTTAAGCTAAATGGTAAAACAAAAACATTGCAGCACAGGCAAATGAGTATGTCAGTCCTTCCATATCACTGGGGTAGCCACCCAAACTTGGAGAAAAACAAAAAAAGAGAGAGAGAGAGAGGGGGAGAAAGAAATAAAAACAAACCATCCTTGTTTTACAAATTTAGCCTTTACAGGACCAGAAGTGTGGCTCCAAAAGTAATCCGAAGCCCATCAATCCTTTTTTACCACTCCCAAAACCTTATTTTTCTCAAAAGGCTTGTAAGTATTAAACAGAGGGGAAACAAAGTCATCCTAGGAGAAATCTGCCTATACCTTCAAAATGTAAATGTTCATATCTGGTATTCAGGGGAACACTTTATCTCTGCCATCTTTTTAAAATGCAAATTTTAGAAATAAGGGTAAAGAAATTGAGAACTACAGTTGTTAAGGATAAGTTAAAATCCTAAGTGTCATTTCAGTAAATATTGGCCCTCTAGCCAAGTAAGCCTGATTTGCTCCATCTGCTAGAAGTTCCAAAGAACAGCAAGGAGAGAGAAGAAAGCCTTCCTCAGTGATCAGTGCAAAGAAATAGAGGGAAACGATAGAATGGGAAAGACTGGAGATCTCTTCAAGAGAACTAGAGATACTAAGGGAACATTTCATGCAAAGATGGGCAAAATAAAGGACAAAAATGGTATGGACATAACAGAAGCAGAAGATATTAAGAAGAGGTGACAAGAATACAAGAGCTATACAAAAAAGATCTTCACGACCCAGATAATCACAATGGTGTGATCACTCACCTAGAGCCAGACATCCTGGAACGCAAAGTCAAGTGGCCTTAGGAAGCACCACTGTGAACAAAGCTAGTGAAGGTGATGGAATTCCAGTTGAGCTACTTCAAATCCTGGAAGATGATGCTGTAAAAGTGCTGCACTCAATATACCAGCAAATTTGGAAAATTCAGCAGTGGCTACAGGACTGGAAAAGGTCAGTTTTCATTCCAATCCCAAAGAAAGGCAATGCCAAAGAATGTTCAAACTACCGCACAATTGCACTCATCTCACACGCTAGCAACATAATGCTCAAAATTCTCCAATCCAGGCTTCAACAGTACATGAATTATGAACTTCCAGAAATTCAAGCTGGATTTAGAAAACACAGAGGAACCAGAGATCAAGTTGCCAACATCCTCTGGATCACTGAAAAAGTGAGAGAGTTCCAGAAAAACATCTACTTCTGCTTTATAGACTATGCCAAAGACTTTGACCATATAGATAACCACAAACTGTGGGAAATTCTTAAAGAGATGGGAATACCAGACCACCTGGCCTGCCTGTTGAGAAATCTGTATGCAGGTCAGGAAGCAACAGTTAGAACCAGACATGGAACAACAGACTGGTTCCAAATTGGGAAAGGAGTATGTCAAGGCTGTATATTGTCACCCTGTTTATTTAACTTATATGCAGAGTACATCATGAGAAATGCTGGGCTGGAAGAAGCACAAGCTGGAATCAAGACTGCCAGGAGAAATATCAATAACCTCAGATATGCAGATAACACCACTCTTATGGCAGAAAGTGAAAAAGAACTAAAGAGCCTCTTGATGAAAGTGAAAGAGGAGAGTGAAAAAGTTGGCTTAAAACTCAACATTCAGAAAACTAAGATCATGGCATCTGGTCCCATCATTTCATGGCAAATAGATGCGGAAACAGTGGGAATGGTTACAGATTTTATTTTGGGGGGCTCCAAAATCACCTTAGATGGTGACTGCAGCCAGGAAATTAAAAGACGCTTGCTCCACAGTTCAAAAGCATCAATTCTTTGGTGCTCAGATTTCTTTATAGTCCAACTCTCACATCCATACATGACTACTGGAAAAACCATAGCCTTGACTAGACAGACCTTTGTTGGTAAAGTAATGTCTCTGCTTTTTAATATGCTGTCTAGGTTCTTCGTAACTTTCCTTCCAAGGAGTAAGCGTCTTTTAGTTTCATGGCTGCAATCACCATCTGCAGTGATTTTGGAGCCCCCAAAAAATAAAGTCAGCCACTGTTTCCCCATCTATTTGCCATGAAGTGATGGGACCAGATGCCATGATCTTAGTTTTCTGAATGTTGATCTTTTGAGCTACTTCAAATTCTAAAAGATAATGCATGACCAACCTAGACAGCATGTTAAAAAGCAGAGATATCACTTTACTAACAAAGGTATGTATAGTCAAAGCTATGGTTTTTTCAGTAGTCATGTATGGATGTGAGATTTGGACTATAAAGAAAGCTGAGCGCTGAAAAATTGATGCTTTTGAACTGTGGTATTGGAAAAGACTCTTGAGAATCCCTTGGACTGCAAGGAGATACAACCAGTCCAACCTAAAGGAAATCAGTCCTGAATATTCTTTGGAAGGACTGATGCTGAAGCTGAAACTCAAACTCTAATACTTTGGCCACTTGATGCGAAGAACTGACTCATTGGAAAAGACCCTGATGCTGGGAAAGATTGAAGGTGGTTGGAGAGGGGGATGACAGAGGATGAGATAGTTGGATGGCATCACCGACTCAATGGACATGAGTTTGAGTAAACTCCCGGAGTTGGTGATGGACAGGGAGGCCTGGCGTGCTGCAGTCCATGGGGTCGCGAAGAGTGGGACACGAATGAGTGATTGAACTGAACTGAGGTTTATCATAGCTGTTCTTCCAAAGAGCAAGTGTGTTTTAACTTCATGGCTACAATCACCATCTGCAGTGATTCTGGGGCCCAAGAGTCTCATTGTTTCCATTGTTTCCCCATCTATTTGCCATGAAGTAATAGGACCAGATATCACGATCTTAGTTTTTTGAATGTTGAGTTTTAAGCCAGCTTCTTCACTCTCCTATTTCACCTTCATCAAGAGACTCTTTAGTTCCTCTTCACTTTCTGCCGTAAGAGTGGAGCCATCTGCATATCTGATTATTAATATTTATCCAGCAATCTTGATTTCAGCTTGTGCTTCAAGCAGCCTGGCATTTTGCATGATATACTCTGCATATAAGTCAAATAAGCAGGGTGACAATATACAGTCTTGATGTACTCCTTTCCCTATTTGGAACCAGTCTGTTGTTGCATGTCTGGTTCTAACTATTGCTTCTTGACCTGCATACAGATTTCTCAGGAGGCAGGTAAGGTGGTCTGGTATTCCCATCTGTTTCAGAATTTTCCACAATTTGTTGTGATCCACATAATCAAAGGCTTTAGCATAGTCAATGAAGCAGAAGTACATGCTTTTCTGGAATTCTCTAGCTTTATCTATGATACAATGGATGTTGGCAATTTGATCTCTGGTTCCTCTGTCTTTTCTAAATCCAGCTTGAACATCTGGAAGTTCTCGGCTCACACACTGCTGAAGCCTGGCTTGGAGAATTTTCAGCATTACTTTGCTACTGTGTGAGACGAGTGAACTGTGCAGTAGTTTGAACATTCTTTGGCACTGCCCTATTTGGGACTGGAATGAAAACTGAACTTTTCCAGTGACTACTGCTGAATTTTCCAAATTTGCTGACATATTGAGTGCAGCACATTAACAGCATCATCCTTTAGGATTTGAAATAGCTAGCTTGAACTCTATCACCTTCACTGGTTTTGTTTGTAGTGTGCTTCCTAAAGCCCACATGACTTCACACTCAAGGATGTCTGGCTCTAGGTGAGTGATCACACCATCGTGATTATCTGGGTCATGAAGATCTTTTTTGTACAGTTCTTCTGTGTATTCTAGCCACCTCCTCTTAATATCTTCTGCTTCTGTTAGTTCCACACAGTTTCTTGCATGAAACATTCCCTTGGTATCTCTAATTTTCTTGAGAAGATCTCTACTCTTTCCCATTCTATTGTTTTCCTCTGTTTCTTTGAATTGTTTACTTAGGAATGCTTTCTAATCTCTCCTGGCTATTCTCTGGAACCCTGCATTCTGATGGGTATATCTTTCCTTTTTCCCTTTGCCTTTTATTTCTCTTCTCAGCTATGAGCCATGTTGTTCAGGGCCACCCAAGATAGTCAGGTCATAATGGAGAGTTCTGACAAAACATGCTAATTGTTAGAGAAATGCAAGTCAAGACTACAATGAGACATCAGCTCATACCATTATCAGAATGACCATCTTCAAAAAATCTAAAAACAATCAATCTGGAGAGAGTGTGGAGAAAAGGTAAACTTCCCACACCATTGGAAGGCATGTAAATTGGTACAGGCACTATGAAGAATAGTAATGAACAATAGAGTTACCATATGATCCAGCAATGCCACCCTTAAGCATATATCTGGAGTAAATCATAATTTGAAAAGATACATGCACCCCAAGGTTTATTGCAGTATTGTTTATAACGGCCAGGACATGGAAGCAACCTAAAAGTCATTCAACAGAGGAATGGATAAAGAAGATGGAGTACATATATACAATGGAATAGTACTCTGCCATAAAAAAGGACAAAATAGTGCCATTTGCAGCAACATGGATGGACTACAGATTGTCATACTGAGTAAAGTAAGTCAGAGAAAGGTATATCATATGATAAAACTTATATGTGGAATATTAAAGAAGATGGCACAAATGAAATATTTATAAAACAGAGATAGAGTCACAGAGGTAGAAAACACACCTATGGTTACCAGGTGGGAAAGGGGTAGGAGAGATAAATTGGGAGACTGGGATCGACGTATGCACACTGCTGCTGCTGCTAAGTCGCTTCAGTCGTGTCAAACTCCGTGCGACCCCATAGACGGCAGCCCACCAGGCTCCACCGTCCCTGGGATTCTCCAGGCAAGAACACTGGAGTGGGCTGCCATTTCCTTCTCTGATGCACACTACTATATTATAAAATAAATAACTTGTAAGGACCTATGGTATAGTACAGGGAACTCTACTCAGTATTCTGTAATGGTCTATATGGGAAAAGAATCTAAAAAAGAGTGGATATATGCATAAATGATTTACTTTGAAACTAACACAGCATTGTAAACCAACTATTTCCCAATAAAAATTTAATCTTAAATAAATAAAAATAGCTATTATCAAAAAAGAAATCCATGCTAAAACACATTAAATTTTTTTTTTATGTATTATTTTTGGCTACACTGGGTCTTCATAGCTGCATGTGGGCTTTCTTTAATTGTGGTGAGTGGGGGCTACTCTCTGTCCTGCTCGCCACAACTAGAGAAGTGTGCAGGCTTCTCACTGCCATGGCTTCTCTTGTTGCAGAAAATGGGCCCTAGAGCACACAGACTTCAGGAGGTGCAGCACATGGGCTTAGTTGCCCTGGGCATCTTCCTGGACCAGGGATCAAACCCATGTCCCCTGCACTGGCAGGCAGACGGAAGTCCCCAGAACACATTTTAATTAAATTTCTGAAAACTAAAACAGAGAAAGAAATCTCAAAAGCAAATTAAGTTATAGCTATCTGATGAAGCACAATATGGAATCAAGATTGCCTGGAGAAATATCAATAACCTCAGATACGCATATGACACCACCCTTATGGCCGAAAGAGAAGAAGAACTAAAGAGCTTCTTGATGAAAGTGAAAGAAGAGAGTGAAAAAGTTGGCTTAAAACTCAGCTTTTGGAAAACTAAGATCATGGCATCCGGTCCCATCACTTCATGGCAAATAGATGGGGAAATAGTAGAAACAGTGGCTGACTTTATTTTGGGGGGCTCCAAAATCACTGCAGATGGTGACTGAAGCCACGAAATTAAAAGATGTTTCTTCCTTGGGAGAAAAGCTATGACCAGCCTAGACAGCATATTAAAAAGCAGAGACATTACTTTGCCAACAAAGGTCCGTCTAGTCAAGGCTTTGGTTTTTCCAGTGGTCATGTATGGATGTGAGAGTTGGACTATAAAGAAAGCTGAATGCCGAAGAATTGATGCTTTTGAACTGTGGTACTGGAGAAGACTCTTGAGAGTCCCTTGGACTGCAAGGAGATCCAACCAGTCCAACCTAAAGGAAATCAGTCCTGAATATTCATTGGAAGGACTGATGCTGAAGCTGAAACTCCAATACTTTGGCCACCTTATGGAAAGAACTGACTCATTGGAAAAGACCCTGATGCTGGGAAAGATTGAAGGCAGGAGGAGAAGCGGATGACAGAGGATGAGATGGTTGGGTGGCATCACCGACTCGATGGACATGAGTTTGAGTAAGCTTCAGGAGTTGGTGATGGACAGGGTGGCCTGGCGTGCTGCAGTCCATGGGGTCATAAAGAGTCGGACATAATTGAGCGACTGTACTGAACTGATCTGTCCTTAGCTATAGATCAGATACAAATTAGAAAGAAGAAACAGAACTGTCTCTATTTGCAGAAGAGATGATGGACTCATTTGAAAAGACCCTGATGCTGGGAAAGATTGAGGGCAGGAGGAGAAGGGGATAACAGAGGATGAGATGGTTGGATGACATCACCAACTCAATAGGCATGGGTTTGGGTGGACTCCGGGAGTTGGTGATGGACAGGGAGGCCTGGCGTGCTGTGGTTCATGGGGTCGCAAAGAGTCGGACACGACTGAGCGAGTGAACTGAACTGAACTGATGGTCTACATAGAGCATACCAAGGAATCTAAAAACACAAAACAAAAAAGTCAACAACAACCACAACAAACCCTTAAAACTAATAAGTGAGTTCAGCAATATCACAGGGAAGATAAACAGATAAAACATACAAAAATCAAGATTATTTCTAAATGCTAGTAATGAGCATGTGGACACTGAAATTAAAAATACAATACCAGTTACAATTGCTCAAAAAATTAAACGCTTAGATATAAATGTAACATAACATGTATAGAACTCTAAAGCTGAAAACTACACAATGCTGTGGAGAGAAATCAGAGATCTAAAAAATGAAAGGAGACCATGGTTGTGGACTGAAAGATTCAATATAGTAAAGATACTAAGTCTCCCCAAAGTGATATACAAGTATTGTTGTTGTTGTTGGGCAGTCGCCCTGTCAGTTCAGTTCAATCGCTCAGTTGTGTCCGACTCTTTGTGACTGCAGCACGCCAGGCCTCTCTGTCCTTCACCATCTCCTGAAGTTTGCCCAAGTTCATGTTCATTGTATCGGTGATGCTGTCCAGCCCTCTCATTCTCTGACACCCTTTTCTCCTTCTGCCCTCAATCTTTCCCAGCATCAGGGGCTTGTCCAATGAGTTGTCTCTCAAAGAGCTTTCCACAGTTTGTCATGATCCATGCAGTCAGAGATGTTTTTCTGAAATTCCCCTGCTTTCTCTATAATCCGGTGAATATTGGCAATTTCATCTCTAGTTCCTCTTCCTTTTCTAAACCCAGCTTGGACATCTGGAATTTCTTGGTTCACATAACGCTGAAGCCTAGCATGCAAGATTCTAAGCACGACCTTACTAGCATGGAAGATGAGTGCAATGTCCGATGGTTAGCACACTCTCTGGTACTACCCTCCTTGGAACTGGGATGAGGATCAACCTTTTCCAGTCCTGTGGCCACTGCTGGGTCTTCCAGATTTGCTGACATACTGAATGCAAAACCTTGATGGCATCATCCTTTAGGGATTTGAATAGTTCTGCTGGACTTTCATCACATCCACTAGCTTTATTAACAGCAGTGCTTCTTAAGGCCCACTTGACTTTGCACTCCAGAATGTCTGGCTCTGGGTGACTAACCACACTGTCATAGTAATCCAGTTCATTAAGATTTTTTCTATACAGTTCTTCTGTGTATATAGTCCCCTTCAAGGATCACTGCCTTGTCGTGGTGAAGGGGCTTACACAACTCAATGAAGCTATGAGCCATGCCATGCAGGGCCACCCAAGACAGGTCACAGCAGAGAATTCTGACAAAACATGACCCACTGGAGGAGGGAATGGCAAACCACCCCAGTATACTTGCTGTGAGAGCTGCATAAAAGGCCAAAAAGATATAAGTATAATGAATTCTTATTAAAACCCCAGCCAAAAACAGACAGACAAGAAAACCAGCAAGACTTTTGGTAGATATAAATAAGATTTTGCTGAAATTTATATAAAAATGCAATGGAACTAGAATGGTTAAAACACGTTTGAAAAAGAATTAAGTGGGAGGAATAAGTCTACCTATATCAAAACTTACTAGTATACAGCTACATTAATCACGACTGTGTGTTACTTATGAAAGACAGAAACATGAAGCAGTGGAGCAGAATAAATAACCCAGAAATAGACCCACGTAAATACGCCCAACTGATTTTTGACAAAGGTGCTTTGCAGTTCAATGGAGGAAAGAGCTTTTACAACAAATGGTGCTGGAGAAACTGGACAGCCTAAGGCAAAAAAGTGAACCCTGACCCAAGCCTCATATATTCATAAAAGTTTACTCAGAGTGAATCACAGACCAAATACAAACCATAAAACTACAAAACTTTTAGAAAAAAAAAAAGAAAATCTTCAGAATCTAGCATTAGGTAAAGAATTCTCAGACTTGACACCAAAACCACAATGCATAACAGGGAAAATTGATAATCTGGATTTCATCAAAATTAAAAACATTCTTTCTGTTAAGAGGATAAAGAGACAAGTAGAGAGTGGGGGAAGTGTGCGAGTCATACATCTGTCAAAGGGACTACTGTCTAGACTATATAAAGAACCTTCAAAATGCAACAATTAAAAACAGCAAACAATCCATTTAGAACAGGGATAAAGTCATGAAGAGACATTTCACCAAAAAAGATACTGAAATAGCAAATAAGCACATGAAAAGATATGCAACATCATTAGTCACTAGGAAGATGAAATTAAAGCAATGAGATACCACTACATATCTATCAAAACAGCAAAACTAAAAAATAGAGACAAAACCAATTGCTGACAAAGATATGGAGAAATTAGATCAGTGATACATTGCTAGTGAGGATGTAAAATTAGACAGCCACTCTAGAAAACAGTTCCTTAGTTCCTCAAAAAACTATCACATAACCAAGCAATTGCACTATTCCTGGGCATTTATTCTAAGTAAGGGAAGACTTACATTCACACAAAAACCCACACAGATATTTAAAGCAGTTTTATTTGTAATATCCAAAAACTGAAAACAACTCAAATTGTCTTCAAGGGGTAACTGTTCTGTGGTATATTCATGCCATGGAATACTACCTCGTAAGAAAAAAGGAACAGACTTTCAATAAATGCAACAACCTGGATAAATCTCTAAAAAATTATGTTGAGTTAAAAGCTCAATCCAAGAAGATTTCAGGACTTCCCTAGTGGTCCAGTGGTTAAGAATCCATTTGCCAATGCAGGGGACACAAGTTCAATCCCTGGTCCAGAAAGATTCCACACGCTGTGGGGCAACTAAGCCTGTGCACCACAACCACTGAGCCCACGGGCTGCAGCTCCTGAAGCGCACGCACCCCAGAGCCTGTGTTTCTCAGCAGGAAGCCCGCACACCACATCAAAGCACAGCCGTCGCTCGCCACAACTAGAGAAAACCTGCACACAGCAACGAAGACCCACAGCAGCCAAAAGTAAGTAAATAAATATTTTTAAAAAGTGAATCTAAAAAAAAGTGTGCAAAAAGGTTGCATATTGTATGACTTTATGTAATAGTCTTTTTTTTTAATGCCAAAACTATAGAAATGGTGAGTAAATTAGTGGTTTTAGGGATTAAAGAGGGGTTAGGGTCAGAAGGGAAGCGAGTATGGCAATAAAAGGGCCACAGAGGGATTCTTGGGAAATTCAAAATTTTTTTTCATAAGGAACAGTTGAAGAGATATAGAACATTTCATCTGGGGAAATCTTGGAGAAGGAGGTTATGAGAGTTTTCTTTTTCCAGAAGATGAAGGGATTTATTCAGAAAAAAATTAGATTCCATTTGTGTGGCAGCAGTAAGCAGAACACAGATGTACATAGGGGAAAGGGCACAAGCTTCAGGACTGATCAAGCATGAGTTTAAACCAGAGTTCTGTTTCCTATATTTAAGACTGAGCAAATCAGTTAACCTCTGTGATCCTCTGTTTCCTGATCCTTAAAATGAGGCTAATGATTCCTGCTTCAATCCGTCAATCCCCTTCTAACCAGAGAAACTGCTTCAAGTATTTACAACAAAAGAAATTTATTTCAGAGAACTGGTTGCATTTGATAAAGATATAAATACAGGTTGAAGGTGTCAGAGAAGCTGAGATTTGAAGACTGCTATAATAGATGAAAAAGTCAAGAATTTAACAATCTTTTCAGATTGGTTTGAACTTTAAAAAGAGGAAAATAGTTGGAGTAAGACTGTACAAAGTGGGCCAGAGATAAACCAGAGATTAGCAACAATACGCAGGAGCCAACTGAAGGGACACTGGGAGAAGGCTGTGTTTTCCAGGAGCCAGGGTCACCAGGAAGAATCTGGAACCATGGAGCACTGAAATAGTGGAAGATGGAACCATGGAGATGCAGCCACTACTGGAGGAGACACCTGAGGAAAAGAGGAAGGAAGGAAATGCTCCAGCTTCCTCCTTTCCTCACCCTCCAACCATTCATTCACTGGTGACTCTACTGACCAAACCTAGCAGGAAATCAGAGCACCCTTAAGCCTGAGAAAGGCAGCCTCCAGTTTAGTCCATCCTATGTAGGGCAGAGTATGGATCAGAAAGCCAGAAGGCCCAGGTTTGGCACATTCATACTCACAGGGCGTTTTTGAGGATGCAAAGCATGGTAAGATGCCTGGCACATAGTAGATACTCAACAAATGGTAATTCTAACTTTTATACACCAATGCTATATGATGGGCATTTAGAATCGCATTTTCTCCATCACTTTATATCTGAGTATATAGAAACACAAGTTAGGATATTTGGCTCATGCTACATGGATTCTGCCAAGAACGCTTTTTTTTTTTTCCCCAAAATGAGCTACACATCTAAGAAATGTTGAGGTGGGCGGGGTCGGGGGGGCGGGGAGTCCTATCCTAAAGCTTCATTGTACAAAGCAAATGTTGAATTTCCACTGTTTCTGGTTTCAGCCTATCCAGAGGAAGAGTTTCAGTGAAATACTAATTTCAGAAAAAGCCACACTAGGGTAAAATTGCATAGTAACTCAAGCAGCATGTGCAAAATTTATTTGGTGTTGGCCAGGAATGGTTTTAATTATGTGAAGTCTTCACTAGGAGAAGAAAGTGATTGAAGATGTTTGACTAAGTCAATCACAAAGGCTCTGGATACTCCCGGATTCCTCCCCAGTTTCAGTTTATTTCTGAAGTCCCCAAACCATAAAGGAAGTATCCATGGAATTGAATGATGACGCTGTCCGAACCAAGGGGCAACCAGCAGCAAAAACAACCAATATGGGAAATATCAAGCACCAGCAATCCAAATACCTCCACTATGGCATGAAGGTCAGGTGTCCAGTCGTGTGGGAGGTCAACCAGAGTACAACAGAGGGAAGAGTGAGGATCTACAGGAATGTTCAAAACTTGGGAGGCAGGATGCAAGATGCTTTCATAAGGGCCCAGATAGGTACAGGATGCAGAGTGTGCCATGCACATGTTGCACACCTCACATTTCCTGGAAGTCACTGGTGAGCTGTGGTACTGGGCTTGAAGTAGCACCTGGAAGTGGGAAGAGAACCAGGGCCCATCCCTAAGGATGATGCAGGCACTGAGGATTTGATCTTGTAGACAGAAGAGTGGAGTCATCTCTAGTGCCAGAGCTAAGTCACTTTTAGTTTTGTCCGACTCTTTGCAGCCCCATGGACTGTAGGCCACCAGACTCCTCTGTCCATGGGATTCTCCAGGCATGATACTACAGTGGGTTCCCATGCCCTCCTCCAGGGGATCTTCCTGACCCAGGGATTGAAACTGCGTCTCTTATGTCTCCTGCATTGCCAGGTGAGTTCTTTACCACTAGCACCACCTGGGAAGCCCGAGTCAACTCTAAGGGGCTTAAAAATGGTCAGAATCCAGGAAGCTATCTTTAAAGACTAGCTTTCAGCCTCTGGATTCTGTCCATGTGTATTAGGACCTTAGCACTAGTCTGGGAGCAGGGGTGTCTGTCCCAGGAGGGCATATAGGAGTGAGAACACAAGAAAAGGGACAAGAATTTGAAAGGCAAACAAACAAAAACCAGTCCTATGAAGCACGTGGGTTAGAGGTGGTCTAACCTGCAAGGTTCTTAGGATCAGCCCTAGGCTGGCCTGTTAGGTTCGTGCTAAGTCCCTTCAGTTGTGTCTGACTCTTTGACTGATGCCCAAATATATGTGCCCAGGAGGTCAGGGCATCCTCTTAAATATTTACTGCCCCAAGTAAGACAGGCCTGGGCATACAAGTTGGGGTTGATTCTAGCTTGGAGAGCCAGGCAGGGAGCCAGACCACCTTAACTTGAAAGGGGAATCTAAAGGACTGAGGATGGATGAGGCGGGATGGGAGTCTCCACTTGGATTCCTTGAGATCTCCCCAGCCCAGTGTGTCCTCAGTTCATTCTCCCACTAAACTACTTCCTATTTTCTCCACAGTTTTCACAATATCCTGACCCTCCCAATCACTCATACTCACACTTGGAAGTCATCTTGGGCCCTTCCTCTCCCTTGCCCTGTAAATTCTACCTCATATCCCCTCTTTGGTCCCCATTGCCAATCACCTAACTTAGGAGTTCCCTTTTCTTCTTCTCCTACCCCAAGATCATATACTGGTGTCAGACTGAGCATTCAGAAAGTGTTCTAATAATGCCACTCCTCTGTTCTAAAATCACCACCTACAGAGTAAAATTCAAGTGTTAGCCTGTAAATCAAGGCCCTTCATAGGTTCTTCCCAACCTAGCTTTCCAACACAGCCAAAGTCCCAGCAAATGGAATCATGTTCTTCTTCATATACTTCCCACTCAGTTCTACCTCTGGGCTTTGCTCTGCTGAATGCTCTTCTCTATGTTAATGCACTTCTGAGTCCTATCCACCCTTCAAGATCCATGTCACATCATCTCCTGTAAGAACGTTCTTTGATTCTCATCATACATAATGGCTCCCTCTCTTACAGCCCTGTAGCCCTCTGTGACAATGTTTTGCATGTGGTAAAAGTATGTGTTTCCTATATTTTTGCATTAGGCTATATAAGTTCTTTGAAATTAGGGGTCTTACACCATATTCTCCTTCATGAAGGAAACGTAGGGAAACCCAAGAACATTGAATTTGGTCAGCTTGTAAGACATGTAAAGAGGTTTGGAGGAATAATAACGTAAAGGAATTCTGGAGTCATATTGTGATAATGAAGTGATAATTAAAAGCATTTGAGGGTCATCAGCTGAAGTATGAAAACAGATGAGGTAACCCTGACAAAGAATACCAAAGGTAAAGGAAAGAGCTCATGGCTGAAGCCTAGTGAAAACTAGCCTGCCAAGTGTCAGATAGAGAAAGAAGAAACTTCATGGAGATGGCAGGAAGTAGTCAAACAGAATTACAACATTTGCACCACACTGGGCATGAAAAGAATTTCAGTCCTGATGGTCAGCCAACCAACATGTGCTTGAATAATTCTGACTAAATCCTGTGTGATTTTCTCTTTATGGTTGCAAGCAAGGCAGAACATGATGACAGACTTGTGGATCTTTAATCCAGGCCATTAAAAAAGGCAATCCACTTGCCACTTTATTCTTAACCTGTATTCCTCAAGCAAAGGCTTCATCTGCCACCAGTAGGGCTTCCCAAGTCCTGTATACCTGGAGCATCTGTAGATGTAGAGAACTCACAAATATAATGCCCCACCAAGGAACACACAAATGGGAACAAGGAACACACAAATGGGAACAAGAAACATTACCAGTCATGATTCTTTTCCATTTTGGCTTCCCAAGTCCCAAGCTGACTTCTAAGTCCATGATAATTATTAAAACCAGAGCATAAGCACAGGGACACTGAGGAAGTCAGAAAGAAAGTGAAAGTTGCTCAGTCATGTCCAACTCCTTGCAACCCCATGGACTATACAGTCCATGGAATTCTCCAGGCCAGAATACTGGAGTGGGTAGCCTTCCCCTTCTCCAGGGGATCTTCCAAACCCAAGGATTGAACCAGGGTCTCCCACATTGCAGGCAGATTCTTTACCAGCTGAGCCACAAGGGAAGCGCAGAGAAGACAAGAAGTCAGAAGAGTGGAGCAAAAACAAGGTGGAGTCTGGAAACCCACGGTAGCCCTCCAGGGAGCTGGAGAAAAGGGAAATTCTAGGTAGGGGTGTGCCAGCCTTCCTTGGCAAGAGCTGTGTGGATTCTTGAGAAGGTAGACAGCTTCCACCTGAGACCTTCCAGGGGGAACTAGTCCACAGATACACAGGACCTGCTCTGGGCCAATTCAATTCAATGCAATGCAGACAAACTGCTGAACATCCAGAAGGTGAAAAGCCATGAGCTGGGCAGACATTTATCTGATGCCAACAAGTCAGTTCTACAGCTTCCTAGAAGCCACCATTGTCTTACATCATACTCCAATACACTGGAGTTCAACCTATTTGCTTCAGGGTCCTACAAATGTTTGACTCAAATTATGTGTTTTAAAATATTTTTTAAACCATAAACATATATATTCAGTGTGTGTGATATGCCAAATGTGAACAAGCACAGAATAAAGGAAAATCATGAGTATGTTTGAACATATTAAGGGTAGCTTGTGCTCAGTCATGTTCAACTCTTTGCCACCCCAAAGACTGTAGCCTGCCAGACTACTCTGTCCATGGGATTTTTTACAGGTAAGAATACTGGAGTGGGTTGCCATTTCTTCCTCCAGGGGATCTTCCTGACCCAGGGATTGAACCCGTGTCTCCTGAATCTCCTGCTTGGCAGGTAGATTCTTTACCACTGAGCCATCAGGTAATGTATTAGAAACGTCATTAATTAGGAAAGCTATAGTTCTGAAAATGTCTTTAGTGATTCAGATCCATGTAAGTCTTCTCTTTGTAAAACTGGATAAGTAAGCCCACCACCACCACTTTGGCTCAAGTATGCCATGGCTCGGTTACATGCCAGACAAGACTCTGGGATATCCATTGAGTGCATGCTCACATAAAGAGGTAACAGTAAACTGTATGGTAATAAGTGACCACAACGCCTATTGCACTGTGGTATTATTGGTACCTTTAATGTTTGTTTTATTCTTAAAGTGCTTGGAAGGCTTTTATAAATCCAAATAAGACCAACTCAGCAATGCAGGCCAAAATGTCAGTGATGAAAATGACAACTGAAGTTTGGACTCAACATGCCAAATTAAATATTTTTTGCTGTGTTTAAGGCTTTGTGCTGTGCTGTGCTTAGTCACTCAGTTGTGTCCGATTCTTTACAACCCCATGGACTGCAGTCAATCAGTCTCCTCTGTCCATGGGGATTCTCCAGGCAAGAATACTGGAGTGGGTTGCCATGCCGTCCTCCAGGGGATCTTTGCAACCCAGGGATGGAACCCAGGTCTTCCGCATTGTAGGTGGATTCCTTACCACCTGAGCCACAGGGAAGCCCAGTAAGGACTTTGAGTGATTACTAAATAGAAACAAGCACTGAAGTCACAATACTCTTAATAATATAATTAACATATCATAATGGCACAATATGTTTTGAGGAAGTATTTTCTGGGAAAGGAAGATAAAAATTGGTTGAAGAATCTGTTTCTTACTTTCAATTAAATCCCTTATAATTAAAGAATGCAAACAGTTGTTACATAGTATTAATTAGTCAACATTAAAACCACATTTTCCTATATTCTTCAAGTTTCTGGATCATTTTAATCAAAATAACCTGAATCTGCAAGGTATCCTGTTTAAAAGTGCTATCACTTTGAATGTCTGGCGGCCATAATTTGCTTAAGGCTGTACAGCCAATACAAAACACAGAGAAGTATTAATAGTGAGGAGACTCCAAGGCTACACTGTCATCACAACATTTCAATTTATATTTTTATATTCATCAAACAGTCTCATTGTTTTCAAATACACCACACAATTTTTGTTTCTTCTCTTTAACTCACTGATATTCCATTTAAGATTTCATTTGAAGAGTATTAATGCTAAAAAAATTTAAAAATCACTGTGTTATTCAATACATAGGAGAAATCCAATATATTAAACAGGAAGAAGTTAAAGAAGCAGGCCCTTTTATTAGAAAGGTAGAAACTAGATAAGAGTTAATGTGCTTCAAACATAGCCCCACCTATAAACATGGGACTCAAAAAAAATACTTGTTGAAATAATCAAAGTAGCAGAAATGGTATGTCCCTTCCTTCCGGAATTGCAAGAGAGGGAAACTTTAGAAATGGAGAAACAAAGATGCCTATGGAAGAAGTTTTGCTTTTCCTATGAGAGCCATCTTTCTGCGGGCAAGTAAGTTGAACATTGTTCATAGGTGATGGAATTCCAGCTGAGCTTTTTCAAATCTTAAAAGATGATGCTGTGCAAGTTCTGCACTCAATATGCCAGCAAATTTGGAAAACTCAGCAGTGGTCACAGGACTGGAAAAGGTTGGTTTTCATTCCAATTTCAAAGAATGTTCAAACTACCTCACAATTGCACTCATCTCACACCCTAGTAAAGTAATGCTCAATATTCTCCAATCCAGGTTTCAACAGTACGTGAACCACGAACTTTCAGATGTTCAAACTGGTTTTAAAAAAGGCAGAGGAACCAGAGATCCAACTGCCAACATCCGTTGGAACATTGAAAAAACAAGAGAGTTCCAGAAAAACATCTATTTCTGCTTTATTGACTATGCCAAAGCCTTTGACCATATAGATAACCACAAACTGTGGAAAATTCTTAAAGAGATGGGAATACCAGACCACCTGACCTGCCTCTTGAGAAATCTGTATGTAGGTCAGGAAGCAACAGTTAGAACTGGACATGGAACAACAGACTGGTTCCAAATAAGGAAAAGACTACGTCAAGGCTGTATATTGTCACCCTGCTTATTTAACTTATATGCAGAGTATATCATGAGAAATGCTAGGCTGGGTGAAGCACAAGCTGGAATTAAGATTGCCAGGAAAAATTTCAATAACCTTAGATATGCAGATAACACCACCTTTATGGCAGAAAGTGAAGAAGAACTAAAGAGCCTTTTGATGAAAGTTAAAGAGGAGAGTGAAAAAGTTGGCTTAAAGCTCAACAATCAGAAAACTAAGATCATGGCATCTGGTCTCATCACTTCATGGCAAATAGATGGGGAAACAGTGAGAGACTTTATTTGGGGGGGGGGGTGGGGTCCAAAATCACTGCAGATGGTGACTGCTGCCAAGAAATTCAGACGCTTACTCTTTGGAAGAAAAGTTATCACCAACCTAGACAGCATATTAAAAAGCAGAGATGTTACTTTGCTAACAAAGGTCCATCTAGTCAAGGCTATGGTTTTTCCAGTAGTCATGTATGGATGTGAGCAGGACTATAAAGAAAGCTGAGCACTGAAGAATTGATGCTTTTGAACTGTGGTGTTGTCTTGAGAAGACTCTTGGACTGCAAGGAGATACAACCAGTCCATCCTAAAGGATATCAGTCCTGAATATTCACTGGAAGGACTGATGTTGAAGCTGAAACTCCAATACTTTGGCCACTTGATGCGAAGAACTGACTCATTAGAAAAGACCCTGATGTTGGGAAAGATTGAAGGTGGGAGGAGAAGGGGACGACAAAGGATGAGATGGTTGGATGGCATCACCGACTCAATGGACATGAGTTTGAATAAACTCCCAGAGTTGGTGATGGACAGGGAGGCCTAGCGTACTGCAGTCCATGGCGTCGCTAAGAGTTGGACATGACTGAATGACTGAACTGAATTGAAGTTGGACTTTTCTTTGTGTGAAGCAGGACAGAGAGATGGTGATCAATGGGTAGCCAAATGTATCCACAGGTGATTAGGACCAGCATAGCTGAGGGATCAGCCTAACGGAAAGAATGCCATGTGCTACTTGCTCTGGGCATGTAGAAAAAAAGTGGTGACTAGACATGATTCTGCATAGCAGAATGCAGCCTGGAAAGCAGAAGTGTAGCATAGTCTAGGAATCATTCATTCATTCATTTACTGATAAAGCACCTATTAACATGGGCATGATACTTGTACTTGAGTTATGAAGAGAAACAAATTTTGGTCAGTGTCTCTTTGGAGGAAAGGAGTACTGTTTCCAAAGGAAGCGAAGACAGCATGGTAGAGGGGCACTTAGCATAGTACCTGAAATGCAACAGGAACTCAGTGCTTACTGTTACATGAACACTTACTGTTAAATGAATGAGCAAAGTTTAAAGTAAGGAGAGGCTGGAAGGACAAAGGCAGTGAGTGTGGCCTAAAGAACACAGATGAAGATACCTTAGGGTAGAGCTACTCAATCACCTTGGTATGAGGAAGGAGTTCTGAACTCTCCTTGAGAGAGGGTTGTGTTATAGGTTGAATTGTGTCCCTCAAAAAAGATACGAAGTCTCAAAAGGTAACCTTATTTGGAAACAGGATCTTTACAGATTTAAGCAAGTTAAAACGAGGTCTTTCGAGTGGGTCCTTCCATATGACTGGTGTCCTTATATAAAGGGGAAGTTTGGATGCAGACATGTACAGAAGGAAGACAGTGTGAAGAGACACAGGGAGGGAACAAATGTGCCCAAGGCTACCAGAAGCAGGTAGAAACCTGGCACAGATACTTCCCTAGGACCTTCAGAGGGAGCATGGCCCTGCTGATATTTTTTTTGGCCTCCCCACCTGTGAGACAATACATTTCTGTTGTTACAGGCCATCTAGTTGGTGGTGCTTTGTTATGGCGGCCCTATGAAACTAACACAGGCTGGAAGTCAAAACATCAAAACCTGTGGCAGGCACTGGTGTCCATCTCCAAGATGCAGTCCTCCTTACCCCTTACTGGAAGACCTCTACTTTGTCCATCCTCCCTGGCCCAAGGTATGGGACATGGAATTGATTCACTTCAATCACAGAGATCTCTTTGCCATTCCACATACCATGTGACCCAACTCTGTCCAAGAGGCCTCACTAAAAGGACTGCTGTATCCCAGGTGGGCTAGCGGTAAAGAACCCACCTGCCCATGCAGGAGACTTATGAGACGCAGGGAAGATCCCCTGGAGAAGGAAATGGCAACCCACTCCAGTATTCTTGCCTGGAGAATCCCATGGATAGAGCAGCCTGGTGGGCTACAGTCCATGGGGTCTCACAGAGTCAGACACAAGAGAAGCGACTTAGCACAGCAGCACAGTACAGCATCCATGATATAATTAAATTGGTTTTGGATATTTCTCTGTCTCTGAAGGCCTGTTTGAAATACTCAATGCAGAGACTGTCTCTTACTGAACCTGGACAAGGCACTAAAGTAATAATCAGTGGGGTTACTAGATAACCTGAGGGAGAAGGGTAACTGAATTGATTTCCTTGACCATAATGGTCGTTTGTCCTGTCAGAAGCTAATCTGGACCTCCAGGGTGTTAAGTTAACAAGTTTTCTCTTATTAGATATTATTACCCAAATATAACAAACACCCCCTGGGTGATTAGGCAATGGATAAGACAATGTTCTAATCTAGACACTTAAATTCAGGAATTTCCTAATCCACAACCTAATACCACACTTTTCCCAAATTGTAACATGTGAAAATCATCAGGTTAGAACCTCAAGTTGAGGTCTGAGTTTTGTTGCATGTCCTTTGTCAAACACATAAGAATAATCTCACACCTAACTGTTTTTTCAGCTAAAACAGTCCTTGCTATGACAGAGGCTAACTGAGAACCCTGAAGGGCTAGATGGGTCTTAGCAGGGACAGAGAGGGGACAGTTGCATAGGCTTATGGAACAGGGCTCCATGCCACACTATGAGAGGTGGGGAGAAGACTCTACATTTTAAGAATGTCACAGGCTTTGATACCAGATCTGGTCCAATCTCAGCTCCACCATTTACCAGCTACTTGACTTTGGGCAAATGGTTTAGCATTTCCAAATCTCAGTTTGAAAAACAGGAAATAAAACAATATTTTAAAGAATTCTGCATAATAATCTATATAATACACCCAGCAGAGTATCTTGTGATCAAGAGGTGACTTCCCCAGGATGTACACATGATTCTGAGTCACAAATACAGAATGTCTACAGTTTTGTTTTTTCTGTACTGGAAGAATCAGTCCGCTGAGCATTAAAGAAAGAGCTAGACATTTTTTCCATGAAATTGGTGATGTAGTCCTGTCATTTTGACTTTTGAGCATGTCACAAGCCATTTCTCTTCAAGGTCCCTCCTTCTTAGTTCCCCTGAATTAAAGCAGTGGAGCCTAAGTGGCCTCACTGCCTCCATTCTCTCCCCATGGTCCAATCCAATCTTGAGTGAGCCCCTAGAATTGTCATTGTAGAATAGCGATTGGTAAGTTCACAGGTAAGTCAAGTCCACTGGCTGTTTGTATCAATAAAGTTTTATTCGAACAGAGTCATGCTCATTTGCTTATGTATCATCTATTACAACTTCCACACTGTAGTGGCAGAGCTGAGTAGCTGCAACAGGAACAGCATGGCTTGCAAAGCTTAAAATATTTACTATCTGGTTCTTTAAGAAAGCTTGCAGTACCTTGGTAATTTGTTCTAGAACACTCCCCCTTGGTAACTCATCATTCCCTGCAGTGACTTGTCTACAAGATAAAGTCTAAGCTGTGTTAGTTGGCCCTAACCAGTCTATCCTGTCTCATCTCTCACCATTCCCCTACTTGCAGCCTAAACTTCTTGCAGAATAAGGCTCCCCAAAACACACCAGAATCTCTTCCCCTAGAACAACACTACACCCTTTCCACATAAACAACAACAACAACAACAACAAACACTTCTATTTGTACTTCAGTATACTTCTTGAATATCCTCTCTTTTATGAAGCCTTCTAGAATTGCTGCCTCAGCCCTATCCAAGGGGCAGGCACTCCTTCCTTGGAAATAATATCCCACCAATAACTGACATGTCATATTCAGTGTATATCGCTTCATGGATCACAGCCTTGTCATGGAGAAGGCGCTTGCATAACTCAATGAAGCTATGAGCCATGCCATGCAGGGCCACCCAAGATGGACTGGTCATAGTGGAGAGTTGGGACAAAATGCAGTCCACTGGAGGAGGAAATGGCAAACGACTTCAGTATTATTGCAGCGAGAAGCCATGAACAGTATGAAAAGACAAAAAGATATGACACCAGAAGATGAGCCCCCCAGGTTGGAAGGTGTCCAGTATGCTACTGGGGATGACTAAAGGGCAATTGCTAATAGTTCCAGAAAAAATGAAGTGACTGGGCCAAAGTGGAAACGATGCTCAGCTGTGGATATGTCTGGTAGTGAAAGTAAAGTCTGACGCTGTAAAGAACAACATTGCATAGGAATCTGGAATGTTAGGCCCATGAATCTAGATTGGATGTGGTCATACAGGAGATGGTAAGAGTGAACATCAACATCTTAAGAATCAGTAAACTATAATGGATGGGAATGGGCAAATTTAATTCAGATGACCATTATTATCTACTACTGTGGGGAAGAAGCCCTCAGAAGAAATGGAGTAGCCCTCCTAGTCAACAAAAGAGTCTGAAATGCAGTACTTGGGTGCAATCTCAAAAACAACAGAATGATTTCTGTTCATTTCCAAGGCAAACCATTCAACATCATGGTAATCCAAGTCTATGCCCCAACTGCTAATGCTGAAGAAGTTGAAGTTGAATAGTTCTGTGAAGACCTACAAGACCTACTAGAACTAACACCAAAAAATGGTATCCTTTTCATTGTAGGGGACTGGGATGCAAAAGTAAGGAAGTCAAGATATACCTGGAATAACAGGCAATTTTGGCCTTGGAATACAAAATGAAGGGGAAAGGTTAACAGAGTTTTGTCAAGAGAACACACTGGTCACAGTAAGCACCCTTTTCAAACAGCACAAGAGATGACTCTATATATTGACATTACCAAATGATCAATACTGAAAACAGACTGATTATATTTTTTGCAGCTGAAAATGAAGAAGCACTATACAGTCAGCAAAAACACAGCCATCTGACTGTGGCTCAGATCATCAGCTCCTTATTGCTAAATTCAGGCTTAAATTGAAGAAAGTAGGGAAAACCACTAGGCCATTCAAGTCTGATTTACAGCATAAATCTCTTATGATTACACATAGGTGACAAATAGATTCAAAGGATTAGATCTGGTAGACAGAGTGCTTGAAGAACTATAGACAGAGGTTCATAACACTGTACAGGAGGCAGTGATCAAAACTATCCCAAAGACAAAGAAATGCAGGAAGGTAAATTTGTCGTCTGAGGAGGCTTTACAAATAGCTGAAGAAAGAAGAGAAGTAAAAAGCAAGGGAGAAAGGAAAAGATACACTCAACTGAACACAGAGTTCTGGAGAACAGGGAAAGACAAGAAGGCCTTCTTTAAAGAACAATGCAAAGAAGTAGAGGAAAACAATAGAATGGGGAAGACTAGAAATCTCTTAAAGAAAATGGAGCCATCAAAGGAAAATTTCATGCACAATGGACATGACAAAGGATAGAAACAGTAAGGACCTAACAGAAGCAGAAGCGATTAAGAGGAGGTGGCAAGAATACACAGAAGAACTATATAAAAAAGTCTTAATAACCCAGATAACCAGATGGTAAGGTCATTCACCTAGAGCCAAACATCCTGGAGTGGAAGTCAAGTGGGCCCAGGAAGTGTTACTACAGACAAAGCTAGTGGAGGTGATGGAATTCCAGCTGAGCTATTTCAAATTTTAAAAGATGATGCTGTTAAAGTCCTGTACTCAACATGTTAGCAAAATTGGAAAATTCAGCAGTGGTCACAGGACTTGAAAAGGTCAGTTTTTATTCCAATCCCAAAGAAGAGCAATGCCAAAAAATGTTCAAATTACTGTACACGTGTTCTCATTTTACATGCTAGTAAGGTTATGCTCAATATCCGTCAAGCTAGGCTTCACCAGTATGTGAATCAAGAACTTCCAGATAGATAAGATGGCTTTAGAAAAGGCAGAGGAAACAGAGATCAAATTGCCAGTCTTCTTTTGATCATAGAAAAAGCAAGGGAGTTCCAGAAAAACATCTACTTCTGCTCATTGATTTTGCTAAAGCCTTTGACTGTGTGGATCACAACAAACTGGAAAATTCTTAAAGAGATGGAAATACCAGACCACCTTACCTATCTCCTGAGAAACCTGTATGTGGGTCAAGAAGCAACAGTTAGAACTGGACATGAAACAATGGACTGGTTCAAAATTGGGAAAGGAGTAAGACAAGGCTGTATATTGTCACCCTGCTTATTTAACTTAGATGCAGAGTACATCATGCAAAATGTCAGGCTGGATGTATCACAAACTGGAATCAAGACTGCCGGGAGAAATATCAACAACCTCAGGTATGCAGATGATACCACTTTAATGGCAGAATTTGAATGGCACCCCACTCCAGTACTCTTGCCTGGAAAATCCATGGACAGAGGAGCCTGGTGGGCTGCAGTCCATGGGGTCGCGAAGAGTCGGACACGACTGAGCAACTTCACTTTCACTTTTCACTTTCATGCATTGGAGAAGGAAATGGCAACCCACTCCAGTGTTCTTGCCTGGAGAATCCCAGGGACGGGGGAGCCTGGTGGGCTGCTGTCTATGGGGTCGCACAGAGTCGGACACGACTGAAGCAACTTAGCGGCAAAGAGGAGACTGAGAAGCTGGCTTGAAACTCAACATGAAAAAAACTAAGATCATCTTCATCGGGTCTCATCACCTCATGGCAAATAGAAGGGGAAAAAGTAGAAGGAGTGACAGATTTTATTTTCTTGGGCTCCAAAATCACTGTGGATGGTGACTGCAACCATGAAATTAACAGACACTTGCTCCTTGGAAGAAAAGCTATGACAAACTTAGCATATTAAAAAGCAGAGTTATCACTTTGCCAACAAAGGTCTGTATAGTCAAAACTATGGGTGTTTTTTCAGTAGTCATGTACAGATATGAGCTTTGTACCAATAAGAAGGCTGAGTGCCAAAGAATTGATGCTTTCAAATTGTGTTGCTGGAGAAAACTCTTGAGAGTCCCTTGGACTGCATGGAGATCAAACTGGTCAGTTCTAAAGGAAATCAACCCTGAATATTCATGGAAGGACTAAAGTGAAGCTCCAATACTTTGGCCACCCAATGCAAAGAGCCAACTCATTGGAAAAGACCATGATGCTAGGAAAGATTGAAGGCAAACGGAGAAGAGGGGGGCAGAGGATGAAATGGTCAGATAGCATCATTGACTCAATGAACATGAATGTGGGCAAACTCTGGGAGATAGTAAAGGACAGGGGATCCTGGCATGCTGCAGTCCATGGGGTCGCAGAGACAGACCCACCTTACCAACTGAACACCAACAAATACAGTAGATAAGAGTCTACATAGCTGTCTTCCTCACTAGACATCCCCAAGCTAAACTGTCTTTTCTCTTTCCCTCCTGGAACACCCTCTTCTTTTCTAACATAGAACTTACTATAATATATAATCATGAATTTCTTTGTGTATTTATTTCTTTAATGTCTGTCCCCTAATCACAATGAGCTCCAAGAAGACAGGAACTAAGACTGCTGGATTCACCATCACGTTACCATCACATATCCTGTAGCCAGCCAAATAATAGTTGTACAGTTTGTTGAATGAATGAATGACTGAATGAATGATAAAAGAAAATGGAGATTTTACTAATGAAACAAATACCAATGAAATAATCTAAAGAATCAAAACTGTTACTTTCTGACTACACCAGATACTGACCCTCAGATTCTTCTGGCATTCAGATAGTCCAAAAGTTTGAATAGGCATAAGTATCGTTTTGATGGGGGTGTTTGGAATACATAGCCCTTTTTATGAGTTCAAATTCAGACCTCATGAAACTGGAATAAAGGTATAGTTTTATGTCACTGAGTCTACATTTTCACTGAACCATACAGTATCCCAACCATGACTTCCTGGAAAAAGACATCCTCTACTCCTTTTCTACTAAGGAAAGGTGGGCAAAACTACTGCAACTTCTTCTCTCTGTCCCTAAGGAGGGTATCCTATCTGTGCATCACACCCTCATCCAGCTAAAGTCACCACACTCCATACAGATGAGAGGCCTGGGTGGGAAGGGTTGGGGGAGACTGCCAGCCTGGAATGATCCTTCCCTGACTCCAACAGAGGAAATCTTTAAGCTCAGAGTGTGACTCTTGAAAGCTGTATTGTTCATTCTTCCTAAGACCTGAAGCTCAAGATCAAGCAAATAATCCAGCTTAGTTGCTGCTTAGTGTAGGGAAAAAAAAATATCCCAAGGCCATTTCCTGTGTGGCCTTTTTGATTTTGGACAGTGTCTCTTTGAGAGACAGCCCCATCCACAAAGGCTTTCTGTGGAGGTGTGTGCATTTCACTGAGATGTTTCCAAGGAGAGCAAAGACACCTTTTCAACCAAGGCAAATTAATGAAGCTGGCAGTCAAACTCTATTTCTAGTCTGCAGCCTCAGGGATGTCAGTTCCATGAATGAAGGCAAAGCTGAATTTCTTGTTTAAATCAAGCTTTCAGCCCTCTGTGGCATCTACCTCTGGTCAAGCAATAAAAGAATTCTATGTATTAAAACATGGAGATTGTCCTTGGATCTAGATAAACACTTCTTAGAGTTTGCTGGAACTGTCCTTTAAGCCTGGATACAGAGCATTCACAAGGAACTATCAGTCTTTCCCATTATTAAGAAGCTAAATGGGAGTAGCTTTCAAGATGGCTAAGGAGTAAGACTAGGAGATCACCTTTCTCCCCATAAACCCACCAAAAATACATCTGCATGTGGAACAACTTCAACAAAACACCTGAACGCTGGCAGAAGATCCAAGACTTCCAAAAACACAAGCTTATCTCCACAGAATGGGGTAGGGTAAAAGATAGAAGGGGAAAAAAATAAAAGGATTTAGGGCAGAAACCTGCATCTCAAGGAGGGAGCTGTGAAGGAGGAAAAGTTTCCACACACTTGGAAACCCCTTCACAGGCAGGGACAGGGTGGGGAGCTTCGGAACCTCAAAGCCGGAGGCAGCAATAGGTGCTTGGAAGGCTAAATGGAGAGAGTTCACTACAGAGATCATTGTCAACCAGCACTTGTAGGCTGAGAGGCTGTTTGCATACTTGCTGTGGCAAATGGGGGCTGGGTGCTAAGGTTCAGGCTTTGGGGGTCAGACTCCAGGTAAAGGACTTGGGTTGACTGCTGTGAAGATACTCTGAGGGAGCTAGTATGACACAGCTGAGGGAGTCCAGGGAAAAGCCTGGGCCTGCCAGAGACACAAAAGATCACTGCTGTGGAGACCCTCTAACTCCACACACTCACAGACCACAGGACTCTGCCTTTGCTACTGCCATAGGTGGGACAAGATGCAGCTGTGGACTGTGACCCCAGAGGTAGATACGCTGGCCAGCACCACCAAAGCTGGCATGAGTGCCAAAGGCAAGGGACAAAACATCACTGCTGTCCCGACCCCAGAGGCAGCAGCTGCCACCAGACTATGAACAGGCACCGGTCACTACCCACACCTTCCTGGGAGCCTATGCAGCTGGACTCTGCCAAGGGACACACAACCCAGGGCCAATTCCTTTAGGAGAGCACATGAACCACCTCAGACTACAGCAACTTTCCTCAGGCCTCAGCTGCAGAAGGCACGCCTCACAAACCCCAACTGTATCTGCTGTACCCCTCCATCTCCTTAGCCTGACTGAGCAAGTGAGCCCTAATAAGCCGATACTTTTGCCCCCTCCTGCCTGGGTGGAACAGACACCAGAGGGAGACCTACAAGCAGAGGCAGGGCCAAAACCAAAGCTGAGCACTAGGCACTGTGTGACCTGAGAAGAGGAAGGGAATGAATTGCTGCAGCTGCAGGTGCAACAGGTTGTTGTTGTTCAGTTGCTCAGTTGCGTCCAACTCTTTGCGACCCCATGGACTGCTGCACGCCAGGCTTCCCTGTCTTTCACCATCTCCTGGAGCTTGCTCAAACTCATGTTCATTGAGCTTGTTATACCATCCAATCATCTTGTCCTCTGTTGTCCCCTTCTCCTCCTGCCTTCAATCTTTCCCAGTGTCAGATTTTTTTCTAAGAGTCAACTCTTTGCATCAGATAGCCAAAGTACTAGAGCTTCAGCTTCAGCCTCAGTCCTTCCAATGAATATTCAGAACTGATTTCCTTTAGGATGGACTGGTTGGATCTCCTTGAAGTCTAATAGACTCCCAAGAGTCATCTCCAACACCATAGCTCAAAAGCATCAATTCTTCAGCCTTCTTTATGGTCCAACTCTCACATCCATACATGACTACTGGAAAAACCTTAGCTTTGACTATATGGACCTTTGTCAGCAAACCAATGTCTCTGCTTTTAATATGCTGTCTAGATTTGTCATACCTTTTCTTCCAAGGAGCAAGAATCTTTTAATTTCATGGTCGCAGACACCAGGTTAAATCCCCACAATAGGGTTGAGACTGCTTTGGGGACAACTGTGGACTTTGGAAGCAAGTACAAGCTGGAGGACAAATCTGGGTCTGAGCTGACCCCAGAATGCCCACAGAAGGTCCAGACACCTTCCTAGAAATATTGGAGGACTTCCTGAGGAGGCAGATTGGCTGGTGATCACTGTGTGGTGAGGACAACAGAGTACACAGGAGGATATTCTTATTCTTCCTCCTCCTCCTCTCTCTCAACATATATATGTATGTATATATATATATATATATATATATATATATATATCTTTTTTCTTGTTCATGTTTTCCTATTTTTACAGTACTCTGTAGATATATAGGATTTTTTCCCATGTTTTCTATTTTGTATTTTTGCTAGTTTTTATGGGGGCAGGAGGAGAAGGGCATGACAGAGGATGAGATGGCTGGATGGCATCACTGACTGGATGGACGTGAGTCTGAGTGAACTCCGGGAGTTGGTGATGGATAGGGAGGCCTGGCATGCTGCGATTCATGGGGTCGCAAAGAATCGGACACGACTGAGTGACTGAACTGAACTGATATTTGTTTTAATTATGGGTTTTTTAATTGGCTTCACTGCTCTCTTCTCTTTTGGTTCTTATTTTTCTTTTTTTTTTTGTTCTCTTTTTTTATCTCTTCCCTTTGTGAGTGTGTGAGCTTCTTCGGACGTTTTTGTCTGTGGAGTATTGCTATTACCATTTGTCTTAGGATTTTATCTGTCCATCTATTTTTTGTTTGTACATTTGTTTGACTTGCTTTTTTTCTCCTTCCTTCTCTTCTGTGTTGTATGCCTTGTGGAGTCCAGAGCTACAGCAAAGAGCTGGGCCTCAACTGAAGGCCCAGTTCTGAAGTAGGAGAACTGAGTTCAGGACTCTGGACCAGAGAACTCCCGAGCCCATAGACCATCAACTGGTGAGAGTTCTCCAAAAGGCCTCCAACTCAACACTAAGACTGCTGCTGCTGCTGCTAAGTCACTTCAGTTGTGTCCGACTCTGTGCGACCCCATAGACGGCAGCCCACCAGGCTCCCCTGTCCCTGGGATTCTCCAGGCAAGAAAACTTGAGTGGGTTGCCATTTCCTTCTCCAATGCGTGAAAGTGAAAAGTGAAAGTGAAGTCGCTCAGTCATGTCTGACTCTTAGCGACCCCATGGACTGCAGCCTACCAGGCTCCTCCGCCCATGGGATTTTCCAGGCAAGAGTCCTGGAGTGGGGTGCCATTAAGGCCAGCAAGCTCCAGTGTGGAAGAGTCAGGCCAAAACATCAGCAAAACAAGAACACCAACACTACTCACTAGCAGACAGGCTGGTATGGCTATACTAGCGCATAGACACTCCAAAACACATCACTGGATAATACAGAACTGCCATTCAGAGAGACAAAATCCAGTTCTGTCCACCAGAACAAAAGCACCAGTCCCCCCAACCAGAAAACCATCATGAGGCACAGGTCCAGCCCCACCCACAGTGGGCAGACTCCATAAATAAGAGGAACTATGACCTATCATCCTGTAGAAAGGAAATCCCAAGCACAGCAAATTAAAAACAATGGAAAAACACAAAAAATGTGCAGCAGATGAAGGAACATGGTAAAAACCTAAAAGACCAAACAAATGAAGAGGAAATAAGCAGTCTGCATGAAAAAGAATTCAGGGTATAGTAAAGATAATCTAAAATCATGGAAATAAAAACAGATTAATAGATTAATTAATAATTAATCTGGAGGCACAGATTAATAGAATGGAGGCATGGATTGAAAAGATACAAGAAATGTGTAACAAGGCCCTAGAAGAATTAGAGAACAGACAATCAGCAATGAACAATGAAACAAAAAATATACTAGAGGCAACCAATAACAGAATAACTGGGGCAAAAAGAATGAATAAGCAAGCTGGAAGATAGAATGGTGGAAGTAACTGAAACAGCAGAATAAAGAACCAAGAATAAGAAAAGATGAGAACAGTTTCAGAGACATCTAGGGAAACATAAGGCACACAAACATTCAAATTATAGGTGTCCCTAAAGAAGAAGAGAAAAATAAAGGGTGCGATAAACTATTTGAGAAGATTATAGTAAAAAACTTCCCTAACATGGGGAACGGAGAAGGCAATGGCAACCCACTCCAGTATTCTTGCCTAGAAAATCCTAGGGACAGAGGAGCCTGGTAGGCTGCAGTCCATGGGGTCGCTAAGAGTCCGACACGACTGAGCGACTTCACTTTCACTATTCATTTTCATGCACTGGAGAAGGAAATGGCAACCCACTCCAGTGTTCTTGCCTGGAGAATCTCAGGGACGGGGGAGCCTGGTGGACTGCCGTCTATGGGGTCACACAGAGTCGGACATGACTGAAGCGACTTAGTAGTAGTAGTAACATGGGGAAGGAAATAACCACCCAAGTCCAGGAAGCCCAGAGAGTCCCAAACAGGATAAATACAAGGAGAAACATGTCAAGACACTTATTATACAAACTAACAAAAGTAAATACAAAGAAATAATATTAAAAGAAACAAGGGAAAATTTTAAAAATAACATACAATGGAATCCCCATAAGGCTATCAGTTGATCTTTCAACAAAAACTCTGCAGGCCAGAAGAGAGTGGCAAGATATACTTAAAGTGATGAAAGGGAAAAACCTACAACCAAAAGTCTTTACTCAGCAAAGACTTTGCTTTGTCAGATTCGGTGGAGAAATCAAAAACTTTACAGATAAGTAAAAGTTCGAAGAATTCAGCACCAATAAGCCAACTGTACAACAAATGCCAAAGGAATTTCTCTAGACAGGAAACACAAGAAAAAAAAAAACGACCTACAAAAACACACTCACCAATAAAGTAAATGGTAAATGGATCATACATATCAGTAATTACCTTAAATGGAAATGGATTAAATGCTCCAACAAAAGACAGAGAACTGAATGGATTAAAAAAACAAGACCCCAATGTTGTTCATTATGAGAGATCCACTTCAGACCTAGGGACACATACAGACTTAAAGTGAGGGGCTGGAAAAAATTATTCCATGCAAATGGAAATCAAAAGAAAGTGAGAGTAGTAATACTGGTCATAAAAAAATAAAAGTAAAATAAAGACCATTGCAAGAGACAAAGAAGGACACTACATAATGATCAAGGGATCATTCCATGAAGAAGACATAACAATTTTAAATATATATGCACACAACATAGGATCGCCTCAAGACATAGGGCAAATGTTAACAGCTATTAAAGGGGAAATTGACAGCAGCATAATAATAGTGGGGACTTTACCACCCAACTAACACAAATGGACAGATCTTCCAGACAGAAAATTAATAAGGAAGCACAAGCTTTAAATGACATATTGGACCAGATGACCTAATTGGTATCTACAGGACATTTATCCAAAAAGACTAGACTTCACTATTTTGTCAAGTGCACATGGACAATTCATCAGAATAGATCACATCCTTGGTCACAAATCAAGCCTTCATTATTTTTAAAACTTGAAATTGTATCAAACATTTTTTCTGACCACAATGCTACAGGATTAGATATTAAAACAGGGGAAATAAATGTTAAAAAAATATATAGAAGGTGGTAAATACACTTCTGAATAACAAAGAAGTCATTGAAGAAATCAAAAAGGAATTTAAAAATATCTAGAAATAAATGACAATGAAAACATGACAACTCAAAACCTAAGAGATACAGTAAAACAAGTGCTAGGATGGAAGGTTACAGCAATACAAGCCTACGTCGAGAAACATCAATTACACAACCTAACCTTACACCTAAAGCAACTAGAATAAGAAGAACAAAAAAACTCCAAAAGTTAGTAGAAGAAGTAAAAAAAGATCAGAACAGAAATAAATGAAAAAGAAATGAAGACAATAGCAAAGATAAATAAAACTAAAAGCTAAATAAAACTAAAACTATGATAAACAAAATTGACAAAACATTAGCCAGACTTATCAAGAAAAAAAGGGAGAAGACTCAAATCAATAAAATTAAATATGAAAAAGGAGAAGTTACGACAACACAGAAATATAATGGATTATAACAGATATTGTGAAAAACTATATGCCAACAAAATGGACAACCTCAAAGAAATGGGCAAAATCTTAGAAAAAGCATAACCTTCCAAAGCTGAACTAAAAGCTAAAAAATAAAAAATATGAATAGAACAATCACAAGCATAGATATCAAAACTTCAATCAAAAATCTTTCAACAAACAAAAGCCGAGGGCCAGATGGCTTTACAGGTGAATTCTACCAAAAGTTTAGAGCTAACACCTATACTGCTCAAATGCTTACAGAAAATTACAGAGGAAGGAAAGCTCCTGAACTCATTCTATCGGGCCACCAACACCCTAATACCAAAACCAGACAAAAATATCACACAAAAAAAGAAAATCACAGGTCAAAATCATGGATGAACCCAGATGCATTAAAAAATCCTCAACAAAATTCAGCAAACAGAATCCAACAACACATTAAGAGGATCATACACCATGATCAAGTGGGGTTTATCCCAGGGATGCAAGGTTTCTTCAATATATACAAATCAGTCACTGTGACACATCGTATTAACAAATTGAAGATAAAAACTATATGATCAACTCAATAGATGCAGAGAAAGTTTTTGACAATATTCAACACCCATTTATGATTTAAAAAAAAAAAAAAAACCTCTCCAGAAAGTAGGTACAGAATGACCCTACCTCAACATAATAAAGGCTCTATACAATCCACAGAAAACATTATTCTCAATAGTGAAAAACTGAATGCATTTCTGCTAAGATCAGGAACAAGACAAAGGTGCCCATACTTGCCACTCTTAGTCAACATAGTTTTGGAAGCCTTAGCCACAGCAATCAGAGAAGAAAAAGAAATAAAAGGAATCTAGATTAGAAAGGAAGATGTAAAACTCTCACTTTTTGCAGATGATATGAGACTATACATAGATACCATAAGGTGCCACCAGAAATTATTAGAGCTAATCAATGAATATAGTAAGGTTGCAGGATATAAAGTTAATACACAGAAATCCTTTGCATTTCTATATACTAGCAATGAAAAATCAGAAAGAGAAATTAATCAAACAATTGCATTGACCATTGCAACGAAAAGAATGAAATATTTAGGAATAAACCTACCTAAAGGGACAAACGGAGAAGGCAATGGCACCCCACTCCAGTACTCTTGCCTGGCAAATCCCATGGACAGAGGAGCCTGGTAGGCTACAGTCCATGGGGTCGCTAGGAGTTGGACACGACTGAGCGACTTCACTTTCACTTTTCACTTTCATGCATTGGAGAAGGAAATGGCAACCCACTCCAGTGTTCTTGCCTGGAGAATCCCAGGGATGGGGAAGCCCAGTGGGCTGCCGTCTCTGGAGTCGCACGGAGTCGGACACGACTGAAGCAACTTAGCAGCAGCAGCAAAGGGACAAAAGACCTGTATGCACAAAACTATCAGACACTGTCAAAGTGACACGTCTTTGTGTCAAAGATGACACAAACAGATGAGGAGATATACCATGTTCTTGGATTAGAAGAATCAATATTTTGAAAATGACTACACTACCCAAAGCAACGTACAAATTCAGTGCAATCCCTCTCAAACTACCAATGGTATTCTTCACAGCCCTAGAACAAAAAAATTTCATAATCTATATGGAAACCAAAAGACTGAATAGCTAAAGTAATCTTGAGAAAGAAAAATGGAGATGGAGGAATAAACCTTCCTGACTTCAGACTATACTACAAAGTTACAGTCACCAAGACAGCACAGTACTGGCACAAAAACAGAAATGTAGACAAAAGGAACAAGATAAAAAGCCCAGATATAAACCCATACACCTTGTCTTTGACAAAGGAGGCAAAAATATACAACGGAGAAAAGAAAGCCTCTTCAATAAGTGGTGTTGGGAAAACTGGACATGTAAAAGAATGGGACTAGAACACCCCCTAACACTATACACAAAAATTAATTCAAGATAGATTAAAGACTTAAATATAAGGCCAGGAACAATAAAGCTCTTAGAGGAAAACATAAGTAGCACACTCCTTGAATAAATCACAGCAAGATCCTCTATGACTCACCTTCAAGAATAGAAATAAAAATAAACAAGTGGAACCTAATTAAGTTTAAAAGCTTTTGCATAGCAAAAGAAAACTGTAAAAAAGGTGAAAAGACAGCCCTCAGATTGGGAGAAAATAATAGCAAAGGAAAAAATGACAAAGGATTAATTCCCCCAAAATACAAGCTGATGCTGCTCAATACCAGAAAAACAAACAACTCAATCAAAGAGTGAGCAGAAGACTGATACAGACATTCCACCAAAGAAGACATACAGATGGCTAATAAACACATGAAAAGATGCTCAATATCACACATGATCAAAGAATTGCAAATAAAAAACACAGTAAGGTGTCATCTCACATCAGTCAGAATGCTATGCTATGCTATGCTAAGCCACTTTAGTCGTGTCCGACGCTGTGCGACCCCATAGATGGCAGCCCACCAGGCTCCCCCATCCCTGGGATTCTCCAGGAAAGAACACTGGAGTGGGTTGCCATTTCCTTCTCCAATGCATGAAAGTGAAAAGTGAAAGTGAAGTCACTCAGTCATGTCCGACTCTTCGTGACCCCATGGATTGCAGCCTAACAGGCTCCTCCATCCATGGGATTTTCCAGGCAAGAGTACTGGAGTGGGGTGCCATTGCCTTCTCCGTCAGTCAGAATGGTCATCATCAAAAAATCTACAAACAATAAACACTTGAAAGGGTGTGGATAAAATGGAATTCTCTTGCATTGTTGGTGGGAATGTAAAGTGATTCAGCAATTATGGAGAACAGTATGGAGATTCCTTTAAAAACTAGGAACAAAACTACCATATGATCCAACAATCCCACTACTTGGGTTCATACCATGAGGAAACCATAATGAAAAAGACATACATACCTCAATGTTCATTGCAGCACTATTTACAATAGTGAAGACATGGAAGCAACCTAGATGTCCATGGATATGAATGGACATTCATTAAATGAATGGATAAAGAAGTTGTGGTACATATAGACAATGGAATATTACTCAGCAATAAAAAGGAATGCATTTCAGTCAGTTCTAATCAGGTGGATGAACATACAGCCTATTATATAGAGTTGTCAGAAAGAAAAATAAATATTGTACATTAATGCATATATATGTAACCAGAAAGATGGTACTGATGAACTTATTTGTAGGGCAGCAATAGAGACGCAGACATAAAGAACAGACTTGTGGACACAGTAGGGAAAGGAGAGAGTGGAACAAATCAAGAGTAGCATTGAAGCATAAACATTAACATATGTAAAATAGACTTGTTCAGTCATTAAGTCATGTGCTACTCTTTGCAACCCTATGAACTGCAGCACATCAGGCTTCCCTGTCCATCACCAACTCCCAGACCTTGCTCAAACTCATGTCCATCTAGTCAGTGATGCCATCCAACCATCTCATCCTCTGTCCCACCCTTCTCCTTCTGCCCTCAGTCTTTCCCAATATCAGAGTACCCTGCAATAGTCAGCTCTTTGCATCAGGTGCTCAAGCATCATGCATCATTCTTATTCAGCATCATCCCTGCCAATGAATATTCAGGGTTGATTTCCATTGGTTTGATCTGGTTTGATTTCCTTGTTGTTCAAGGGACTCTCAAGTGTTCTCTCCAGCACATAATTCAAAAGCATCAATTATTAGACACTCAGCCTACTTTACAGTCCAACTCTCACATCTGTACATGACCATGTGAAAAACCATAGCTTTGACTATATAGACCTCTATTGACTGTGATGTCTCTGCTTTTTAATACGTTGTCTATGTTTGTCATAGCTTTTCTTCCAAGAAGCAAGCATCTTTTTAATTTCATGGCTGCAGTCACCATTTACAGTGATTTTGGAGCCCAAGAGAATAAAATAGGTCACTGTTTCCACTTGTTTCCCATCTATTTGTCATGAAGTGATGGGGCCATATGTCATGATCTTGGTTTTTTGAATGCTGAGGTTTAAGCCACATTTTTCACTCTCCTCTTTCACCTTAATCAAGAGCTCTTTAGTTCCCCTTGGCTTTCTGACATTAGAGTGGTATCATCTTCATATCTGAGGCTGTTGGTATTTCTCCTGGCAATCTTGATGATAGCTTGTGATTCATTCAGACCAGCATTTCGCATGGTGTACTCTGCATATAAGTTAAAGAAGCAGGGTGACAATCTACAGCCTTGACATACTCCTTTCCCAATTTAGAACCAATCCATTGTTACCTGTCCGGTTCTGACTGTTGCTTTTGACCTGCATACAGGGTTCTCAAGAAACAGCTAAGGTGGTCTGGCATTCCCATCTCTTTAACAATTTTCCACAGTTTGTTGTGATCCACACAGTCAAAAGCATTCTTATAGTCAATGAAGCAGAAGTAGATTTTTTTGGAATTCCCTTGCTTTTCCTATGATTCTGCAGATGTTAGCAATTTGACCTCTGGCTCCTCTGCTTTTCTAAATCCAGCTTGTGTGTTTTGAGATCTTGATTCAGACACTGCTGAAGCCTAGCTTGAAGGATTTTGAACATAATTTTGCTAGCATGTGAAATGAGAGCAATTGTAAGGTAGTTACATTACAACATTCTTTGGCACTGCCTTTCTTTGGTATTGGAATGAAAGCCTACCTTTTCCAGTATTGTGGCCATTGCTGAGTTTTCCAAATTCTCTGGCATATTGAGTGCAGCACTTTCATGGCATCATCTTTTAGAATTTGAAATAGCTCCGCTGGAATTCTATCACCTCCACTGGCTTTGTTCTGGGAATTTTCTGCATGACTCAGGGAACTCAAACTTGGTGCTCTATGACAATGCAGAGAGATGGAGTGAGGTGGGAGGGAGGTTCAAGAGGGAGGGGATACATATACACCTATGGCTGATTCATGTTGATGTATGGTAGAAACCAACAAAATATTGTAAAGCAGTTTTCTTCCAATTAAAAATAAACTTTTTTAAAAAGAGAAAAAATAAGAAACAAGGAAACTATCAAATAATCAACCTAACCTTACATCTATAGCAACCAGAAAAAAATGAAACAAAAAACTCCAGGGTTAGTACAAGGAAATACTCATAAAATCAGAGCAGAAATAAATGGAAAAAAAAAAAAAGAAAGGACAATAGCAAAGATCAATAAAACTAAAAGCTGGTTCTTTCAGAAGATAAACAAAATTGACAAACCATTAGCCAGATTCATCAAGAAAAAAGAAAAAAATTTTTTAATTTCAAAGAAATTAAACCTTCCTGTTCAAGCTGGTGGAATAGAAGGATGTGTACTCATCTCCTCCTGAGACACCAACAAAATTACAACTAGCTGTTGAACAACCATAGACAGGAGGAGGCTGGAACCCACCAAAAAAATGTACTCCACATCCAAAGAGAAAGAAGAAGCTGCAGCATGACAGTAGGAGGGGGCACAATCACGATCAAATCAAATCCAAAACCTGCCAGTGGGTGAACCACAAACTGGAGAATAAGAATACCAAAGAAATTTCCCCACTGTTGTGAAGGTTCTAAACCCCATGCCTGGGGATCCAACAAAGGGACTAGGAATCCCGAGGAAATCTGACCTCGAAGACTAGCGGGATTTGATTACAGGACTCCACAGGACTGGGGCTTCCCTAATAGCTCAGTTGGTAAAGAATCTGCCTGCAACGCAGGAGACCCTGGTTCAATTCCTGGGTCAGGAAGATCCCTTGGAGAAGGGAAAGGCTACCCACTCCAGTATTCTGGCCTGGAGAATTCCATGGACTGTATAGCCCATGGGGTTGCAAAAAGTTGGACACAACTGAGCAACTTTCACTTTCACTTTTCACAGGAATAGGGGAAACAGAGACTCCCGTCTTGGAGGGTACCAACCAAATCTTGCACACACCAAGACCCAGAGGAAAAGAGCAGTGACCCCCACAGTCTGCTGAACCAAAGCTAGTGTTGGAGGGCCTCTTGTGGAGGTGTGGGTTGGCAGGGGCTCACCACCAGGATAGGGGCATGGAAACAGCAAGACTTGAAGGTCCCCTTTGACATAAACCCTTTTGAACATCACCATTAACCCTACCATAGACCCCAGGGCTGGGTCACCTCAGACCAAAAAACTACCAGGGGGGGTGAACACCCTACCCATCACAGATAATTGAACTAAAACTTTACTGAGCAAGGCCCTGCCCACCAGAGCAAGACTCAGTTTTTCCCTTCGCCAGTTCCTCCCATCAGGAAGCTTACACAAGCCTCTTAGCCTCCTCCATCAGAGAGCAGACATAGGAAGCAAAAAGAAACAGTCTCACAGCAGCTAAAACAAAAATCATATTATAGAAAGTTAATCACAATGAAAAAGGAGAAAGTTATATCCCAGATAAAGGGACAAGATAAAACCCCAGAAAAGCAACTAAATGAATTGGAAACAGGCAACATTCCAGAAAAAGAATTCAGAATAATGATAGTGATATTGATCCAGGATCTTGGAAAAAAGAATGGAGGCAAAGATTGAGAAGATACAAGAAATGTTTACCAAACACCTAGAAAACCTAAAGAACAAACAAACAGAGATGAACAATATACTACAAGGAATCAATAGTAGAATAACTGATGCAGAAGAACACATAAGTGACCTGGAGGACAGAATGGTGCAAATCACAGCCACAGAACAGAATACAGAAAAAAAAGAATGAAAAGAAATGAAGACAGCCTGAGAGACCTCTGGGACAAAATTAAGTATGCCAACATTCGCACTATAGGGGTCCCAGAAGGAGAAGAGAGAGAGATAGGACCTGCAAAAACATTTGAAGATATAATAGCTGAAAAATTCCCTACCATGGGAAAGGAAATAGTCAACAAAGTCCAGGAAGCACAGAATCCCAGGCAGAATAAACCATAGGAGGAACACACTGAGACTTACATTAATCAAACGGACAAAAATTAAAGATAAAGAAAAAATACTGAAAGCAACAAGGGAAAAATGACAAATGACATACAAGGGAACTCCCATCAGATAATCAGCTGATTTCTCAACAGAAACTCCACAAGCCAGAAGGGAATGGCATGATATATTTAAAGTAATGAAAAGTAAGAACCTACAACCAAGAATACTCTACCCAAGACTCTCATTCAGATTTGATGGAGAAATCAAAAGCTTTTCAGACAAGCAAAAGTTAAGCAAATTCAGCACCACCAAACCAGCTTTACAACAAATGCTGAAGAAACTTCTCTAGGCAGGAAACACAAGAGAAGGGAAAGACCTACAGAAAAACCCAAAACAATTAAGAAAATGGTAATAGGATCACATATTGATAATTATCTTAAATGTAAATGGATTAAATGCACCAATCAAAAGACAAAGACTGGCTGGGCAAATGAAAACATGTGCATGTATGTACACCCACTTCCCACATCATTCTGATTGACCCCTCAAATTGCATGTAATTATTTAATATTGTTAAGTTAATCATGTTTCCATTGCAGCTTGCAATTGTAATTATCTTATTTTTTGTCCAGCTATTGATTGTGAATATACACATATACAAATCTAGAAAAATAGTACTGAAGAACCTATTTACAGACAAGTAATGGAGACACAATCACAGAAAACTAACCAATCTAATCACATGGACCACAGCCTTGTCTAACTCAATGAAACTAAGCCATGCCTTATAGGGCCACCCAAGATGGACAGGTCTTGGTGGAGAGTTCTGACAAAATGCGGTCCACTGGAGAAGGGAATGGCAAGCCACTTCAGTATTCTTGCCTTGAGAAACCCATAAACAGTATGAAAAGGCAAAAAGATATGACACTGAAAGATGAACTCCCCAGGTCAGTAGGTGCCCAATATGCTACTGGAGATCAGTGGAGAAATAACTCCAGAAAGAATGAAGAGATGGAGCCAAAGCAAAAACAACACCCAGCTGTGGATGTGACTGGTGATAGAAGTAAGGTCTGATGCTGTAAAGAGCAATATTGCATAGGAACCTGGAATGTCAGGTCCATGAATCAAGGCAAACTGGAAGTGGTCAAACAGGAGATGGCAGGAGTGAACGTCAACATTTTAGGAATCAGTGAACTAAAATGGACTGGAATGGGTGAATTTAACTCAGATGACAATTATATCTACTACTACGGGCAGGAATCCCTCAGAAGAAATGGAGTAGCCATCATGGTCAACAAAAGAGTCCAAAATGCAGTACTTGGATGCAATCTCAAAAACGACAGAATGATCTCTGTTCATTTCCAAGGCAAACCATCCAATATCACAATAATCCAAGCCTATGCCCCGACCAGTAATGCTGAAGAAGCTGAAATTGAACGGTTCTATGAAGACCTACAAGACCTTTTAGAACAAACACGCAAAAAAGATGTCCTTTACATTATAGGGGACTGGAATGCAAAAGTAGGAAATCAAGAAACACCTGGAGTAACAGGTAAATTTGGCCTTGGCGTACAGAATGAAGCAGGGCAAACGCTAATAGAGTTATGCCAAGAGAATGCACTGGTCCTAGCAAACACCTTCTTCCAACAACGCATGAGAAGACTCTACACATGGACATCACTAGATGGCCAACACAAAATTCAGATTGATTATATTCTTTGCAGCCAAAGATGGAGAAGCTCCATACAGTCAGCAAAAACAAGACTGGGAACTGACTGGCTCAGGTCATGAACTCCGTATTGGAAAATTCAGACTTAAATTGAAGAAAGTAGGGAAAATCACTAGACCATTCAGGTATGATGTAAATCAAACCCCTTATGATTATACAGTGGAAGTGAGAAATAGATTTAAGGGACTAGATCTGATAGACTAGATCTGATAGAGTGCCTGATGAACTATGGATGGAGGTTCATGACATTGTACAGAAGACAGGGAGCAAGACCATCCCCAAGAAAAAGAAATGCAAAAAAGCAAAATGGCTGTCTGAGGAGGCCTTACAAATAGCTGTGAAAAGAAGACAAATGAAAAGCAAAGGAGAAAAGGAAAGATACACTCATTGAATGCAGAGTTCCAAAGAATATCAAGGAGAAATAAGAAAGCCTTCCCCAGTGATCAGTGAAAAGAAATACAGGAAAACAAAAGAATCAGATCAGTCGCTCAGTCATATCCGACTCTTTGCGGCCCCATGAATCACAGCACTCCAGGCCTCCCTGTCCATCACCAACTCCCGGAGTTCACTGAGACTCACATCCATTGAGTCAGTGATGCCATCCAGCCATCTCATCCGCTGTCGTCCCCTTCTCCTCCTGCCCCCAATCCCTCCCAGCATCAGAGTCTTTTCCAGTGAGTCAACTCTTCGCATGAGGTGGCCAAAGTACTGGAGTTTCAGCTTTAGCATCATTCCCTCCAAAGAAATCCCAGGGCTGATCTCCTTCAGAATGGACTGGCTGGATCTCCTTGCAGTCCAAGGGACTCTCAAGAGTCTTCTCCAACACCACACTTCAAAAGCATCAATTCTTCGGTGCTCAGCCTTCTTCACAGTCCAACTCTCACATCCATATATGACCACAGGAAAAACCATAGCCTTGACTAGACGAACCTTTGTTGGCAAAGTAATGTCTCTGCTTTTCAATATGCTATCTAGGTTGGTCATAACTTTCCTTCCAAGGAGTAAGTGTCTTTTAATTTCATGGCTGCAGTCACCATCTGCAGTGATTTTGGAGCTCAGAAAAATAAAGTCTGATACTGTTTCCCCATCTATTTCCCATGAAGTGATGGGACCGGATGCCATGATCTTCGTTTTCTGTATGTTGAGCTTTAAGCCAACTTTTTCACTCTCCACTTTCACTTTCATCAAGAGGCTTTTGAGTTCCTCTTTACTTTCTGCCATAAGGGTGGTGTTATCTGCATATCTGAGGTTATTGATATTTCTCCTGGCAATCTTGATTCCAGCTTGTGTTTCTTCCAGTCCAGCGTTTCTCATGATGTACTCTGCATATAAGTTAAATAAACAGGGTGAAAATATACAGCCTTGATGTACTCCTTTTCCTATTTGGAACCAGTCTGTTGTCCCATGTCCAGTTCTAACTGTTGCTTTCTGACCTGCATACAAATTTCTCAAGAGGCAGATCAGGTGGTCTGGTATTCCCATCTCTTTCAGAATTTTCCACAGTTTATTGTGATGCACACAGTCAAAGGCTTTGGCATAGTCAATAAAGCAGAAATAGATGTTTTTCTGGAACTCTCTTGCTTTTGCCATGATCCAGCAGATGTTGGCAATTTGATCTCTGGTTCCTCTGCCTTTTCTAAAACCAGCTTGAACATCTGGAAGTTCCTGGTTCACGTATTGCTGAAGCCTGGCTTGGAGAATTTTGAGCATTACTTTACTAGCGTGTGAGATGAGTGCAATGGTGCAGTAGTTTGAGCATTCTTTGGCATTGCCTTTCTTTGGGATTGGAATGAAAACTGACCTTTTCCAGTCCTGTGGCCACTGCTGAATGGGAAAGACTAACGATCTCTTTGAGAAAATTAGAGATACCAAGGGAACATTTCATGCAAAGATGGGCTCGATAAAGGACAGAAATGGTAATGACCTAACAGAAGCAGAAGATATTAAGAAGAGGTGGCAAGAATACACAGAAGAACTGTACAAAAAAGATCTTCATGACCCAGATAATCACGATGGTGTGATCACTCACCTAGAGCCAGACATCCTGGAATGTGAAGTCAAGTGGGCCTTAGAAAGCATCACTATGAACAAAGCTAGTGAAGGTGATGGAATTCCAGTTGAGCTATTTCAAATCCTAAAAGATGATGCTGTGAAAGTGCTGTACTCAATATGCCAACAAATTTGGAAAACTCATCAGTGGCCAAAGGACTGGAAAAAGTCAGTTTTCATTCCAATCCCAAAGAAAGGCAATGCCAAAGAATGCTCAAACTACCACACAATTGCACTCATCTCACTCATTACTAAAGTAATGCTCAAAATTCTCCAAGCCAGGTTTCAGCAATACATGAACCGTGAAATTCCAGATGTTCTAGCTGGTTTTAGAAAAGGCAGAGGAACCAGAGATCAATTGCCAACATCCGGTGGATCATGGCAAAAGCAAGAGAGTTCCAGAAAAACATCTATTTCTGCTTTATTGACTATGTCAAAGCCTTTGCCTGTGTGGTCACAACAAAATGTGGAAAATTCTGAAAGAGATGGGAATATTAGATCACCTGACCTGCCTCTTGAGAAATCTGTATGCAGGTCAGGAAGCAACAGTTAGAACTGGACATGGAACAACAGACTAGTTCCAAATAGGAAAAGGAGTATGTCAAGGCTGTATATTGTCACCCTGTTTATTTAATTTATATTCAGAGTACATCATGAGAAACGCTGGGCTGGATGAAGCACAAGCTGGAATCAAGATTGCCAGGAGAAGTATCAATAACCTCAGATATGCAGATTTATGCATATCTTATGGCAGAAAGTGAAGAAGAACTAAAGAGCATCTTGATGAAAGTGAAAGAGAAGAGTGAAAAAGTTGGCTTAAAGCTCAACATTCAGAAAATGAAGATCATGGCATCTGGTTCCATCACTTCATGGGAAATAGATGGGGAAACAGTAGAAACAGTGTCAGACTTTATTTTTCTGGGCTCCAAAATCACTGCAGATGGTGACTGCAGCCATGAAATTAAAAGACGCTTACTCCTTGGAAGGAAAGTTATGACCAACCTAGACAGTATATTAAAAAGCAGAGACATTACTCTGCCAACAAAGGTCCGTCTAGTCAAGGCTTTGGTTTTTCCAGTAGTCATGTAGGGATGTGAGAGTTGGACTATAAAGAGAGCTGAACACTTAAGAATTGATGCTTTTGAACTGTGGTGTTGGAGAAGACTCTTGAAAGTCCCTTGGACAGCAAGGAGATCCATCCTAAAGGATATGAGTCCTGAGTATTCATTGGAAGGATTGATATTGAAGCTGAAACTCCAATACTTTGGCCACCTGATGTGAAGAGCTGACTCATTAGGAAAGACCCTGATGCTGGGAAAGATTGAAGGCAGGAGGAGAAGGGGATGACAGAGGATGAGATGGTTGGATGGCATCACTGACTCCATGGAGATGAGTTTGAGTAAACTCTGGGAGTTGGTGATGGACAGGGAGGGCTGGCGTGCTGTGGTCTATGGGGGTCCTGAAGATTCGGACATGACTGAGCGACTGGACTGAACTGAATGGAGACACAGACATAGAGAATGGTCTGGTGATCACAGTAGGGGAAGGAAAGCGTAGGACAAATTGAGAGAGTAGCTATCATATGCAAAATAGAGGCTGGCCAGGTGGTTCAGTGGTAAAGAATCCACCGGCTAATACAGAAGTCATGAGAGATGCATGTTCGATCTCTGAGTCAGGAAGATCCCCTGGAGGAGGAAATGGCAACCCACTCCAGTTTTTGCCTGGAAAATTCAATGGAAAGAGGCGTCTGGTAGCCAAGTCTCTGGGATCACAAAGAGTCAGACCCCACTGAGTGACTATGCACAACACATGCAAAAAACACAAGTACCAGGAAGCTGGTGTATAACAGATGGAGCCCAGCCCAGTACTCTGTGACCTGCATTGATAGGTGAATTCTTTGCCACTGAGCCACCTGGGAAGTCCTTAACTCTCCCTAAAATGCTTCAAGTTCAGTTTGTCTGAAATTGAGCTCATCATCTTTTTCTGCAAATGCTCCTCCTCTATAACTCTCCTAATGAATGGCCCCACTGTCCTTACTCTTGCTGCTCAAGTTAAAATCCCAGTCATCCCAGACTCTTGCCCCCACCCTCAAACTCCACAGCATGGATGAGTCAGCAAATTGTGTCAACTTTATTGCCAAAATATGTCCTGAGTTGAGCCCAATTCTCCGCTCCTATTACTAGGGTCTTAGAAACTCATTTTATTTTCCACCTGGATTAATAACAATAATATTAAAAACTAATATTCACCACCATTTTCACATGCCAAATGTTGATCGATTACTGTAGCAGACACTTTACATACTTCATCATCCATAGTCTTGAGAGCCATCTATCCTTGATGTCTCCATCCCTGTTTTCAGATGAGAAAAACAGAAGCTCAGAGGCACTTAATAATAGCCTAAGTTACACAAAGATTTGAGACTGGTATGTAGACTGAGGTCTGTCTGACTCCAAACCCTGGGCCTTTTCTACTCTCTAAACTGCAGTGGTGCCCTACCTGGTCTTCCTGCCACGTGTCTTATTCCTTTCCAATATCTACTGACTGAGGGGTCTGTTTTTACAATGAAACTCTGATCTAGTCTCTCCTGTGTGAAATCCTACAGTAGTTCCCCAGTGTCTTCAGAATAAAATTCCAATTCTGTAACAAGGCTTTCCTGGTGTGCCACTTCGCCCATTTAGAGACCTGCCTCCCTCCCTCCAGCCACACCTATCTCTCTTTTGTTCCTAGAGCACACCATGCCTGCTCATTTAGTCATGCTGTATTTCGCTCTGATTCCTCTGCCAGTGATGCCCTTCTGTAAGCCTAGACGCCTCCCCTTCAGCCTCTTAGATGCTCTTGGACCCAGCTGCTGTCCAAGTTGAGTTTAGCTGGTCCTCCTCTGGATGCCCAAAGTGCTAGTGATTACCTCTAGCACTGAATTTTTGAGTGGTTGCAGCAGTCATTGATTGAACACCTACCAAAATGCAAGGACTCAGGGTGGGCTCTAGTGATTTAGGAATCAGTAAGACATGTTTCAGGCTTCCTCAGTGGTGCAGTGGTAAAGAATTTGCCTGCCAACGCAGAAGATGCAGGTCTGATCCCTGGGTTGGGAAGATCCCCTGAAGAAGGAAATGGAAACCCACTCTAGTATTCTTGCCTGGGAAATCCCATGGACAGAGGAGCCTGGTGGGCTGCATTCCATAGGGATGTAAAGAGTCAGACATGACTTAGCAATTCAGCATGCACAAGCACACATGTCTTGCTTTCAGAGATTTACTTTAATGAGAGAGATGCATAGCATAGTAATACTACAAGACAGTAATGTAGTCATGCTACTATGATACAGGATAGTAATGTAATAATGTAACGCTACATTGGGGCTTCCCACATGGTGCTAGTGGTAAAGAATCCAGCTGCCAGTGCAGGAGATGCAAGAGACACAGTTTCAATTCCTGGGTTGAGAAAATCCCCTGGAGTAAGAAATGGCACTCCACTCCAGTATTCTTGCCTGGAAAATTCCATGGGCAAAGAAGCCTGGCGGGCAGGAAGAACATCTTGTCCATGTCTACAACCCCAGGGCCTGGAACGATGTCTGGGACGTGAGGGTGTCTGTAAACGCTGGCGTGCAGCATGTGTGCTCAGTTGGGTCCAACTCTTGTGACCCCGTGGACTGTAGCCTGTCAGACTCCTCTGTCCATGGGATTCTTCAGGCAAGAATACTGGAGTAGGTTGCCACTTCCTTCTCCAGGGAATCTTCCCAACCCACGGGACTGAACTCGAGTTGGCAGGCAGGTTCTTTACCACTGAGCCACCTGGGAAACCCAAACACTGACAGTTTGAGCTAAGCAGACAAACCAAGGCCACCAAGCTATCTCTGTGAGCATACACGGCTATCTACAGGCACGCTCTTCACTTTCATGAGTGTCTTTTCCAGACTCTAATATGTCCAAGTCATTGTTTTCCGTATTTTCATGAGGTCCTCAAAGTGTACTCCAGCAGGGAAGGAAACTAACATCAAAGGTTGCTCAGCCTAGTGGAACACAGGATAGGCACTTAAGGAAAACAGTGCCTGTGTCTTCCAACAAGAGGCCCTTACAGCCCTTTATCATGGGCTGCTGTGGCCTGTCTTGCCAATATGAGCAAGCAAAAAGACAAGTCAGCCTTATTTGTGATTTGTGTAGGTCCTTAGGGCAAGGCAAGTTTTGGCAGCCCTTTTGATCAAGGGTCCCTGTGTAGAAACAAGGCCCCCTGAAGTCATTTTCCTCCTACTATTAACCATCCAAGTGACACAGGCAGGAGGGAACAGGGCAAAGTGGAAAGGCTTAAACTGCAGCAGGATTTTTTTTTTTTTTAAAGAAAGCTTTCTTTTATTCAAAACTCTATGGTTACTTGTCTACAGAGCAGCATTTCCACCTCCTCTCACCTTGGAGAAAAAAGTGCAAGATGCCTAGGTGATGAAAGTGGAGGTAAGAGGTAGAAAAAAGAGGCACTGATCCCCAGAGCAAAGAGCGTCTAACTGCTTCTAGGTTCTCACAAGTCAAGGCCTCAGATATCAGGCAAGGGAGAGGGAAAGGGGGAAGAACGTAGAGGAAAGGGCTACTCCCACCCAGACAACAAGAACCCACACACCTGTACTTTCTTTTTTGAAAATTAGGTTTTCGAATTGGCTTTGATGATAATATGACCATCCTGACACTGTCTGGAGCAATGGTGAAGGGCTCAGAGTCCAGGGGCCTGGATCCAATGCCAGATCTGCCTTTTAGCTAAGGGTGGGATTCTGATTCCTCCTCTAATATTGGCCTCAGAGGATAGTTACAAGGATCAACACAATGAAGGGATATAAACCCTTTAACACGGGTTCTGGCACCAACTCCCAGGTGCTTGTATTGCAACTGACCACTAGGAACCGCCTATGGGACCACTTTCCATGGAGGAAGAATGTTCCACAAAGAGACTTCCTTTCCCTTGGCCTCCATTCCCTGACCCCTGGCTAGACTGAGTCTTCCTCTGCATCTGTATTTTCTCTGTTGCAGAACTACTCCATGTGCTGTGCTGGTTTTCCTGTCTATCTCCCCATTCAGGGCATGAACATACTGAGGTTGAAGATGTGACTTTCATGCTAGTGCATTCGTTTATTGTTTATCACTCACTAAGTATCTCTTAGTGAGTATCACTTGCCCTCTGCAATGGCCCGCACTCTATCTGTGGAGTGTACTTCTCTCTGATTCCAAATAAATCCACTTCTTACTTATCACTTTGTCTCTCACTGAATTCTTTCTGTGATGGTACTATGGGTTTTGGCTGGGTTTGAGCCCCAGCACATGGGTTTGTCAGGCGAGTGTATGCTCCTTGGTTCTGTCTCATCACAACAAAGATTTGGAGCGGCGGACATTAAAACCCTTGATTTCTCAAGAGGCAGGAGCGGTGGCTGTGCTGGCGCAGGAGGGCCTAGAGGAGCTATTTCACGTTCAAGGTCAGAAGGGGCAGCAGTTAGGAGATACCCCTCGTCCAAGGTAGGTAGCATCGGCTGCACTTTGCTGGAGCAGCCATGAAGAGATACCCCACACAAAGGTAAGAGAAACCCAAGTAAGACGGTAGGTGTTGCAAGAGGGCATCAGAGAGCAAACACACTGAAACCATACTCACAGAAAACTAGTCAATCTAATCACACTAGGACAACAGCCTTGTCTTACTCAATGAAACTAAGCCATGCCTGTGGGGCAACCCAAGATGGGCGGGTCATGGTGGAGAGATCTGACAAAATGTGGTCCACTGGAGAAGGGAATGGCAAACCACTTCAGGATTCTTGCCTTGAGAACCCCATGAACAGTACGAAAAGGCAAAATGATAGGATACTGAAAGAGAAACTCCCCAGGTCAGTAGGTGCCCAATATGTTACTGGAGATCAGTGGAGAAATAACTCCAGAAAGAATGAAGGGATGGAGCCAAAGCAAAAACAACACCCAGCTGTGGATGTGACTGGTGATAGAAGCAAGGTCCGATGCTGTAAAGAGCAATATTGCATAGGAACCTGGAATGTCAGGTCCATGAATCAAGGCAAATTGGAAGTGGTCAAACAAGAGATGGCAAGAGTGAATGTCGACATTCTAGGAATCAGGGAACTCAAATGGACTGGAATGGGTGAATTTAACTCAGATGACCATTATATCTACTACTGCAGGCAGGAATCCGTCAGAAGAAATGGAGTGGCCATCATGGTCAACAAAAGAGTCCAAAATTCAGTATTTGGATGCAATCTCAAAAACGACAGAATGATCTCTGTTCGTTTCCAGGGCAAACAATTCAATATCACAGTAATCCAAGTCTATGCCCCAACCAGTAACGCTGAAGAAGCTGAAGTTGAACGGTTCTATGAAGACCTACAAGACCTTTTAGAACTACCACCCAAAAAAGATGTCCTTTTCATTATAGGGGACTGGAATGCAAAAGTAGGAGGTCGGGAGGCACCTGGAGTGACAGGCAAATTTGGCCTTGGAATACGGAATGAAGCAGGGCAAAGACTAATAGAGTTTTGCCAAGAAAATGCACTGGTCATAACAAACACCCTTTTCCAGCAACACAAGAGAAGACTCTATATATGGACATCACCAGATGGTCAACACCGAAATCAGATTGATTATATTCTTTGCAGCCAAAGATGGAGAAGCTCTATACAGTCAGCAAAAACAAGACCAGGAGCTGACTGTGGCTCAGACCATGAACTCCTTATTGCCAAATTCAGACTTAAATTGAAGAAAGTAGGGAAAACCACTAGACCATTCAGGTATGACCTAAATCAAATCCCTTATGATTATACAGTGGAAGTGAGAAATAGATGTAAGGGCCTAGATCGGATAGATAGAGTGCCTGATGAACTATGGAATGAGGTCCGTGACATTGTACAGGAGACAGGGATCAAGACCATTCCCATGGAAAAGAAATGCAAAAAAGCAAAATGGCTGTCTGGGGAGGCCTTACAAATAGCTGTGAAAAGAAGAGAAGCGAAAAGCAAAGGAGAAAAGGAAAGATATAAGCATCTGAATGCAGAGTTCCAAAGAATAGCAAGAAGAGATAAGAAAGCCTTCTTCAGCGATCAATGCAGAGGAAAACAATAGAATGGGAAAGACTAGAGATATCTTCAAGAAAATTAGAGATACCAAAGGAACATTTCATGCAAAGATGGGCTCAATAAAGGACAGAAATAGTATGGACCTAACAGAAGCAGAAGATATTAAGAAGAGATGGCAAGAATACACAGAAGAACTGTACAAAAAAGATCTTCACGACCCAGATAATCACAATGGTGTGATCACTCACCTAGAGCCAGACATCCTGGAATGTGAAGTCAAGTGGGCCTTAGAAAGCATCACTATGAGTAAAGCTAGTGGAGGTGATGGAATTCCAGTTGAACTATTTCAAATCCTGAAAGATGATGCTGTGAAAGTGCTGCACTCAATATGCCAGCAAATTTGGAAAACTCAGCAGTGGCCACAGGACTGGAAAAGATCAGTTTTCATTCCAATCCCAAAGAAAGGCAATGCCAAAGAATGCTCAAACTACTGCACCATTGCACTCATCTCACACGCTAGTAAAGTAATGCTCAAAATTCTCCAAGCCAGGCTTCAGCAATACGTGAACCGTGAACTTCCTGATGTTCAAGCTGGTTTTAGAAAAGGCAGAGGAACCAGAGATCAAATTGCCAACATCCGCTGGCTCATGGAAAAAGCAAGAAAGTTCCAGAAAAACATCTATTTCTGCTTTATTGACTATGCCAAAGCCTTTGACTGTGTGCATCACAATAAACTGTGGAAAATTCTGAAAGAGATGGGAATACCAGACCACCTGATCTGCCTCTTGAGAAATTTGTATGCAGGTCAGGAAGCAACAGTTAGAACTGGACATGCAACAACAGACTGGTTCCAAATAGGAAAAGGAGTACGTCAAGGCAGTATATTGTCACCCTGCTTGTTTAACTTATATGCAGAGTACATCATGGGAAATGCTGGGCTGGAAGAAGCACAAGCTGGAATCAAGATTGCTGGGAGAAATATCAATGACTTCAGATATGCAGAGGACACCACCCTTATGGCAGAAAGTGAAGAGGAACTCAAAAGCCTCTTGATGAAAGTGAAAGTGGAGAATGAAAAAGTTGGCTTAAAGTTCAACATTCAGAAAACGAAGATCATGGCATCCGGTCCCATCACTTCATGGGAAATAGATGGGGAAACAGTGGAAACAGTGTCAGACTTTATTTTGGGGGGCTCCAAAATCACTACAGATGGTGACTGCAGCCATGAAATTAAAAGACGCTTACTCCTTGGAAGGAAAGTTATGACCAACCTAGATAGCATATTGAAAAGAAGAGACATTACTTTGCCAACAAAGGTTCGTCTAGTCAAGGCTATGGTTTTTTCTGTGGTCATGTATGGATGTGAGAGTTGGACTGTGAAGAAGGCTGATTGCCGAAGAATTGATGCTTTTGAACTGTGGTGTTGGAGAAGACTCTTGAGAGTCCCTTGGACTGCGAGAAGATCCAACCAGTCTGTTCTGAAGGAGATCAGCCCTGGGATTTCTTTGGAAGGAATGATGCTAAAGCTGAAGCTCCAGTACTTTGGCCACCTCATGCGAAGAGTTGAATCATTGGAAAAGACTCTGATGCTGGGAGGGATTGGGGGCAGGAGGAGAAGGGGATGACAGAGGATGAGATGGCTGGATGGCATCACTGACTCGATGGACATGAGTCTCAGTGAACTCTGGGAGTTGGTGATGGACAGGGAGGCCTGGCGTGCTGGGATTCATGGGGTCACAAAGAGTGGGACATGACTGAGCGACTGATCTGATCTGATCTGAAGTATCTCTTACATGCTGTGGGGAAAGGCGTGTCACTAAGTGGTAAATAAACTAGTGAAATCTGGGAATGACCTATAGAAGCACTTATATCAGTTGTCCAATCAGCAAACATATGCACCTAGCCCCTGAGGTGTGTTTTGACAAAACATTTTTGGATCAAAGAAAAGGACTGCAACTGTGAACATGATTCCCAGCAAATGTATCAGCCATGACAGTGATCTGCTAGGTCACATGCTGGATTTTATAAAAAACAGACCTGATAGAGAGTGCCCTAGCTCTTTCTCTTGTCTCTCTCTCTCTTGCTTTCTTCCTCCCTAAGTCCAGAGAAACTTAGCAATTACTTTTCAATTCAGACAGACTTTTGGCTTCTCTAAAGGTAATGTTCAAAAGTCCAGACTCAGGAAGAGGCATCTGCACAGTTTATTAGCCAGGGCTTTGAAGGAAAAAACAAACAAACAAAGAAACAAACCTACAACCACTGAGCACAACCTTGTGACTCTGGTTTCTTTGCTTACTGGACACACTGTCCCTCCCCCTGGACTCTGGTTCCACTCCCATAAACAGAAGGGAGAGCCACCATTCAAAGAGCTCAGCTTACCTGAGCCCACTCCACTATCTCCCAACATACAGAAACAGATTCCTGGACTGCTGGAAAGTCAGAGCCATCTCCCAGACCCATCTCTTGTCCTCCAGTCACCACATACCTGTGCATCTGTCAGGCCCTTCTTTAGCTATGTACCAGGTACATACAGCTTTCTACCTGTCACGCTCATGATTACCAGTCCCCACAAACCCAGCAAGCTCCTACTTGAGAGGTAGAAGAGGTTAAGAGGTACTACCTAAGACGGCAGCCAAGCTTGACATCAGAGGCCTGGAAACATAGTGCTGGGCCTGACATTCCCCTCCTGGGCTAGTTAATCTTCTAGATAAATGCCTCAGTGAAAATACAAGTGATGCTCCCAAAATCTTGAGCCTTTTACTCCAGTCATTAGCCCTTGAGGGAAATGTTTTTCAGATCAGTCATCTGGTGACCCAGGAAAGGGGATAATGCCAGAGGCATTACCACCAAAGGCAGTAAGAGTCCGGTCTGAAGTGCTACAAGGAATCTGAGTGGTCTGTAACACATCGATGGACAGGGAAGTTCTCACCCTGCTCCATCCTCAAAAGCAGCCTTACTAGAGTATTTCTGTGACCTCCTAACAAAACCTCAAAGCCTTGCACATACCAGGCAACCTCACTCCACTAAAGTCTGAGGGACAACCTGCCAAAACAAGCAAACTCAGGGAGACCACAACTGTCTGCGTCACCTGTGAAAGAAGCCAGAGTGCACAAATGTGCAGGTATCTGTGTAAGACAGTCTGGCCTATACAGCAGGTGGCCAATGGACCAGCAAGGAAGGGGTACAACTTTCAGCTTTCAAGGCAGGGCTACATTCAGGGAAAAGGATCTCAAGTTAACAAAGTGATCAGCTGTAACCTAGTATGCAGGGTCACACATAACTCATATAAGTGGTCAGTGATAGGTTCCAAATGTGGTTCTCAAAAACTCTGTGCAAGTCATTCAATTATCTTAACAAGTTTTATCTTTACTATATAACACTTGGAGAAAAAGCATACTCTGAATCACAAGTATAGGCAGGAGATCCACCTAGTGCCATTCATCCGTTCATCCCATATTCACTGATTGATTTAACACAATACTGATGTGCTATACACAATGCAAAACACAAAATGCTTAGAAGCTGGAGTCAGGTAGCTCCTAACTCGTCCTCGGCACCTCTCACCTCCAGCAAGTGTGCTGATTCCATGGGGCCGTACTCAAAGAGTGAATGCTGTTCTGACCCTGACCTGGCTCACAAAAGGCTCCATTTAGCAAGTTCATTGGTGCTGACCTAGAACTGTGACAGGAGACTGACCCCAATGTCTTGTCCCTCTGAGACTGGGTTAGGGGCAAGATGGAGAGGAAAGGAATAGGAATTGTAAGAAGAAAGGCACAGTCTTAGATCACAAGGTGGAGCAGTTGAAAAACCCAATAGACTTTGGCTGTTATCAACGTACACAACAAATCCAGCTCATGTTTATATAGCACGTACTATATGTGGTTTAAGCCCTTTACCAGAATGTGTTTTACAATCCAGATGTCTTGTGAATCCTGGCCTACATTAGCTGTGTGACTTTGGGCAAACTGCTTAGCTTCCCGGGACACCATTTCTTTGCCTGGAAAATAGGGTAATACTAGTTGGACACGACTGAGCGACTTCACTTTCACTTTTCACTTTCATGCGTTGGAGAAGGAAATGGCAACCCACTCCAGTGTTCTTGCCTGGAGAATCCCAGGGACGGGGGAGCCTGGTGGGCTGCCGTCTATGGGGTCGCACAGAGTCGGACATGACTGAAGCGACTTAGCAGCAGTAGTAGCAGCAGTACTAACTTAATAGGGTCCTCATAAAAATTAAATTAGTAAAAATATAAAATACTAAAATTGAACCCTGTCCTGGCACTCAGTGCTAATATGAACAATTATTATCCCACTAGTTAATAACACTCATCTGCAGAGAAGGCAGACTATTTCTTCTTGTTAATAAGGTTTTGAGAGACTGAGTCAATGTCTGAAGCTCACAAAGTGGCAGAACTAGAATTTGAATGCAGGCAGCCTAATTCCAAAGCTTGCAAGTTTAACCACCAGCATGAGGACAGAACTGTGCTAGGTTCCAGGTAGACCAGTCAGGGGATGAACAAGAGATCCCTATAAAGCACAGTAAACTCTACAAGAGAGATAGATTAAAAGAAAAAATGGGAGATGATGGCTGGGGATGGGGTAGCAGGGAGGGATAAAACCAAACCACCTGTAGGGGCTGAATTTTGCTTCACCCACCACAGGACTTGAGATCTGGTCCCAAAGAATAATGAGGAATTTGCCAGCCATGGAGAAAGATGGATGTTCCAAAAAGTCAAGACCTAGAATACCAAAAGAATAGGAAGTTGGGTGGAATAGAAAGTGCATACAGGAAGTGTCATGAGATGAATTTGGGAAGGTAAATTGAGGCCAATGTGAACAGGCATGTAGGCCAATGTCTGAGGTTAGATTTTATTCTGTGAGACAGTGAATCTCAAATTTTAATATGCACAGGATCTACCTCGGTGCTCGTAAAACACGTGCAGATTCTCATCTCTTCTGTCATCTGGGGATGGAAGGACACTAACACTTCCATGTTAAGAGCCAAAAATGTTTCCAGACATTGCCAGATACCATTTGGGAGACAAAACCGAAACCCTGGTTGACAGTCTCTGTTTTAAATCCTCCCATCCCTACTTTTCAGACACAGAAAACTGCAGAAAGGCCCCATGCAGGATTTAAATGCTAGTGGTCCCACTCTAGGGTTTAGGTTAGGCAACAAGCCGAACAGTCTTTTGGGGAGAGAGACTCAAGTCATTCTTCTGGGGAAGAATTACATATTTGATGACAGACTGGATGACAGGCAGAAGATACAAGAGTGAGGTTTCAAGTTGAAACTTCAGTGCTTTCCACTGAATTGTGAGGATAGTAGGTACTAAATAAATCATTTGGATTTGAATAGAATCAAGATGTATTTGCTCAAAAAGTAAAAAGCCTGGTCCCATGTAGTATGACCCAGGGATAGGTGTTGGTATTCTGCTCAAACTGGATAGAGGAACTCTTTCTAGGGCAGGATGTGGGGATGCTTGGTACAAACCTGCTGATTCCCAAATCCTGACTGGATCCCTTCCCATCTGCATAGCCTTGGCAGCATTACTCACCCTCTGTGCATCTCACTTTGCCCTTTTGTAAAATAGGGATAGGAGTCCCTACTCAGAGGCTTGATGTGAGAACTCAGGTAGTTAATAAGAGCAAAATGGCAAGCTAACACAAAATGGTTTCCTCCCCTCTCCTTCCAAATCAGCCTCCTTACCTCCACCCTCACATATTCAGTGAATCCCATATTCAGTGCTCATCCCCACCCCCACACCCTAATCCTTGGGAAACCCAGTCAGAACTGCAAGAAGCTGACTACACTTCTCTCCGTGAGCAGAGCATCCCCTCTAAGGATTTTGGGACCACCAACTACCTTTTCACCCCCCCCCATCCACCTTGATTTCAGGGGCCACCAAAAGCATGCAGCAGACTGAGTTCCTGGAAAGGAGTTTGGTAAATGTCAGATATGCAGATGACACCTCCCTTATGGCAGAAAGCGAAGAGGAACTAAAGAGCCTCTTGATGAGGGTGACAGAGGAGAGTGAAAAGGCTGGCTTAAAACATTCATAAAATAAAGCTATGGTTTTTCCAGTAGTCATGTATGAATGTGAGAGTTGGACCATAAAGAAGGCTGAGCATGGAAGAAATTATGTTTTTGAACTGTGATGTTGGAGAAGGCTCTTTTGCACTGCAAGGAGATCAAACCAGTCAATCCTAAAGGAAATCAACCCAGAATATTCATTGGAAGAACTGAGGCTGAAGCTCCAATACTTTGGCCACCTAATGGGAAGAGCCAACTCATTGGAAAAGACCCTGATGCTGGGAAACATTGAAGGCAGGAGGAGAAGGGGACAACAGAGAACGAGATGGTCGGATGGCATCACTGACTTAGTGGACATGAGTTTGAGCTCTGGGAGATGGTGAAGGTCAGGGACAGGGAAGCCTGGCGTGCTGCAGTCCCCGGGGTCGCAAAGAGTCGGACAAGACTGAGCCACTGAACAACAAAACCATATCAACTAGAGCCAAGGAAATTTCGGACAGGGCTGCATCTGGCAGGTCCGAGGTCAAAGCCAGTCACTGTCGCCGCCTGGGAACTAAGCCCCTGGTCCCGGAGGCGGAGGAGAGAGGCGCAGAGATTAGGCAAGAACTCGCTCTCCGAAGCCAGGCTGCATAGGCAAGGAGCGGAGAGTTCTTGGATCCAGAAAAAGAAGCAGGGATGCGGGGTAGGAAGCACCAGCAAAGTGAGAAGAGAGAGAAAACAAGCTCCCGTAAGCAAAGTTCCTTGGGGGTACCCAGGCTACAACACCTGGGCAGGGGGTCAGGAACAAAGCAGCCCTCTCAGGTCAGAAGTGCTCTACGTGTTTCCGAAGCAGGGGTGTTCAGGGCACGCCACGGCCCTCTGGGGATGCCAGGCGCCCCTACACCCTGAGCGCGCTCAACCGCAACGCTTACCTTCGCCCGAGCAGCCAACGCGCACTTCCGGGGTCCTGGCTCCGGGTGCTGGGGGCGGAGCCGGGGACCAGGAGCCGATCACTAAGAGGAGGACGCAACAAAGCTGTGGCCAAGGTTTGGGCTGGCACTGGCGATTCGGAAAGAAACCCCAGTGGAGACCTGTGGGCACGGGGTCCCGGCCTGGGCGATCACGGGCGGCGGTGGTAACCCCAGCAGACGCAGGAGGACCACGATTCTGTGGGAGGAAAAGGTTGTCTCATTTCCTTCAGTCTGCCCCCTCCACTCCACCCACTTTGCTCTGGACCTGCCCTCCCTTCCCCTCCCCTTCCCCAAACCAGCTACCCGTAAGGGCGCTGGAAAGACCTGAAACCTAAATGGCTGCGGCTCGCGGCGCCTCCCCCCGCAGCAAGTTAGTTCAAGCTTCGAAACTCTTGCCTACTGCGCGCACTTCTAACAGTCCCCAGGGCCCTGAAAGGTTCTCCGTGGGCTGTCCCCACCCTGCCCCAGAGTTCTTCCCTTTTCCCCTGCTAGGAGTAAAGAAAAAGAAAGTGAAGTTCACTCAGTCGTGTCCGACTGTTTGCGACCCCATGAACTATACAGTCCATTGAACTCTTCAGGTCAGAATCCTGGAGTGGGTGACCTATCCCTTCCCCAGGGGATCTTCCTGACATAGGAATCCAACCGGAGTCTCCTGCATTGCAGGCAGATTCTTTACCAACTGAGCTATGAGGGGCGCCGTTGCTGGGACCAGCCCAGATTTAAAAGCTGACCTCCAAGCTGCTTGCAGCATCCCATCCTCTCCTTCCTGTCCTCTCTCTTGCTTTGAGCTTTTTTTTTTTTTTTTTTGCGGGTGGGAGGGAGGGTTCCTTTTTCTGATCTCAGTTCCCTTTGATATCCAACCTGTGCCCCCGGCCGTGGAAGCCCAGAATCTGAATCACTGAACCACCAGGGACATACCTGAGCCCCTAATTACGCTACTTCCCGCCCCCCCCCCCCCGCAATGATGACGTTTAAACCCTAATGCATAATCTCGAAAGAATTCATTTTGATGAGGAGAGTATTTGATATCTTTGTTTGGTTTTGCTCATTCAAATTTGGGATTTTCTTTCTTAAATTCAAGGACTGTTTTATTTAAGAGCCTGATAAGTGCTAAGCTGGGCTCTAGGAACTTAGAAAAGAACCAGTAGGGCATGTTGTTCCTGGACAATTGTAATATGTGTCTAGTGCAGATAGAGTCCCAGGGTTTCTGTGGTCTCTTACAAGATAGGTCAAGTACCGGAAGAGCTTTCTACAGAGTAAAAAAGGCATACACAGAGCTAAGAAGGAATGGAAAACTCCCATCAGAAGGTGGTCTATCAGAGAACACAGCCAGGATGGGGAGTGACGGTAGATGAATGTGAAAGAGAATGGTGACCAGTCTACCAAGAAAGAATTAAGAACTTGTCAACTACAGATTGGCACTTGCCACGGGTGCTTGAGCTTCCCAGGTGGCACTAGTGCTAAAGAATCCACCTACCAATGCAGAAGACTCAGGAGATGCAGGTTCAATTCCTGGGTTGGGAAGATCCCCTGGAGAAGAAAATGGCAACCTACTCCAGTATTTTTGCCTGGATAATCCCATGGACAGAGGAGCCTGGTGGACTACAGTCTTTGGGGGTCACAAAGAGTTAGACATGACTGACTAAGCACACACACACAAACACACATACATGAGTGCTTGCCATTTGCCTCTACAAGGATTAAGTCATTTGTTGCTGCTGACTTTCAACATCCCCTGAAGGAGTTCAGGGTGAGGAGCAGAAATGAGGCAATCTGTGCCCCAGGAAAACTGACAGGAAAGGTTTTCAGATAGTTAGATATTCTCAGGAGCTGATTTTTATGAGCCCAGTTCTTGCATCTCCTCCTATCTAGAACACTAAAATCCTTCATGGTGACACTGTTCCTCAGGACTAGAGAAGGCTTCACAAGACTAATAGAAACCTTCTGGAAAAATAATGTGTTTCATTGACATATTCCCTGTTCACAAAAAAATCATATATACTGACCTTTCCCCCTCTGCCTCTTTGGAGCAGTTTCTCAGAGCTATGTGAGGTGCTGTCTCCTGGCTGCAGTCCTCCTTTTACTGAAGATAAAACTTGCAACTCTCACATTGTGCCTTTAAGTTGACAAGCTATAGAGAACAGTGGGCTGGCATTGACAAGAACTAGTGACCAAGAGCTGATAGGGTACAGATGAGTGCGTGAAGTAAAGAGGCAATTTCCAGGCCTCTGGCTGGACAAACTGGTGACCAGTGGATGACCAGAATCCAGAGCACCTTCTGGGGATATGATTTCAAGTGTGATCTGGGGACTGGCATTATTAACATGAACTGAGAGTTTGTTGCAAATGGGAACTTTGTAGCCCCATTTGACCTACTGAATCAGAATCTGAGTTTTAACAAGATCCCAGATAATTCAAATGTGCATTAGAATTTCAGAAGCACTGATCTCTAGACCACTGACTGTGTATAAGAGTGACTGGATATTAGACTGTGGAGCTTTTTAATTAGAAGCACCTGGAGAGCTTTAAAAACCAATATGAGGCCCCCAGACCCCTGCTCCTACAAATGTTTATTTAGTTGGTCTGTGTTGGAGCTCCAAAATCAGTGTTTTAAAAATGCTTTTCAGATGATCTAATACAGTCAGAGTTAAAAAGCACTGTTCTAGACATTCAAATGCTACTTCATTTAACCTTGAAGGGCACCTCTTCAGAAAGAAAAGAACACCTATGTGTAAATGACAATGTAAAGACCAATTATCTCACCCTTGTACAGAGGCAACCGGTCTGCTGGAAAGGGCCCTTGTTTCCTAAACTAATCAGGGAATCAGATTCTAGCCTCAGATGGCCTCTGAAGTACTGTTCCAAACTTGGGGCCTCAGGCCTCTCAGGCTTCAGTTTCTTATCTGTAAAACACACAGATGACTAACTCTAGATTTCATACCTTGGCTTGAAAGGTGCCATGATCAGAGCTCTTTCTAACTTGCTAGCTTTATCAGCAGGCAAATGGGAAAGTGATGTTCAGAGCTGGGTTTTCCTGATAAAACACTCTGTGTGCAACTGCCATTCATAAGCACCAGAGATCAGAAAATTATGTGCTGAACAAGGGCAACACACATAAGTGATGCTCAGTAAATGTGTACTAAATGTATAAATAAATACATGAATAAATAAATATCATTCATAATGGTGGCATAGACTTTCCATGAATTGGCCCTAACCCAGAGCATATTCACTTGCTTCCTAATCTAGAGGAAGGACTCTGGAATCTGGAAGCCCTTTGACCCATAAACCTAGCTTAGGATTTAAAACTGTTTCCTGGTGGCTCAGCAGTAAAGAATCCACTGGCCAATGCAGGAGATGCGGATTCAGTCCCTGGGTGGGGAAGATCCCCTGGAGAAAGAAGAGGCAACCCACTCCAATATTCTTGCCTGGGAAGTCCCATGGAAAGAGGAGCCTTGTGAACTACAGTCCATGGGGTCGCAAAGAGTCAGACACAACTTAGCAACTAAAAAACAACAAAAATAAAACCTTTGTTGAATGCTTAGTACACACCAGGCATTGAGCTAAATGCTCTGCTTAGGATAACCTCATTTTGTTATAAGGAAGAAGATACTGTTGAACTTCTACAGCACAATTAGTTTCAGGAATCATAGATATAAAGGGATGAGGGCAGCCCCTAGGGCAGCATCCAGGGCAGCCCCTGCCTCTGGTTGTGCAACTGGGCATATATGGCCAGAGAGCCCTCTTGGGGGTCTTAGGGGTCACTCTCCAAAGAGCATGCTTCCATAGAGACCAACCTGAGGGAAGGGGTTTGGAGTGACTGCTCCAGGGCCCCATAGGAACTGATGCTCCCAGAAGCTATCTCAAGAGATCTCTGGACTGTATGGTTAAGCCTTGGAAAGGGACTCTTCAAAGCTTGCACCTGTTTGAACTTACTGTCTTGCTTACTTACCAAAGCCAAACCCTGCCACAGTTCTTTTCACATATATTTTTCCTAACCCTTACAGCATCCTGACATGTTAAGTACTCTTGTTTTCATGTTTTATAAGTGAGAAAACTGAGATGTCATTAAATGAAGATTTGTTTGTCCCTGCAATCCAAGTTTCTCAAGTGGTACACTTGACCACCATCATTGTTCACATTGATCACCACCCTTTTACCCCCACACCACCATTTTGATAGAAAGAAGAGTTCTTATTTCAGATCCCATTCACTTGTCACAGTTATACTTCATCAAAACTCTCTGTCCCCCTTTTTCCCATAAGTAAAATAAGTTGTCCTTGATTGCCTGTCTACCAAGACACTATGCATGGCTTGGGGCTTCCTCTGTGGCTCAGCAGTTAAGAATCCACCTACAATGCAGGAGACATAACAGGTACAGGTTCAATCCCTGGGTCAGGAAGATCTCCTAGAGGAGGGCATGGCAACCCACTCCAGTATTCTTGCCTGGAGAATCCCATGGACAGAGGAGCCTGGTAGGTTACAGTCCATAGGGTCGCAAGGAGTCAGACATGACTGAAGCGACTTAGCAAGCAAGCAAGCAATGCATGGCTTGATCCTCCATAACCTGAGATGAGGAGAGAGAAACTACAGACTATGATGAGAAACCAAACATATTGGGGAGATTTATCCCAAGATGAGAGGGTTCAGTACATCATTAATAGCACAACTATCATAAAAGAGGGAATCTTCTATTTTCCATGTCTGTGCATGCGTGGTTAGTTACTTCAGATGTGTCCAACTCTTTGTGACCCCATGGACTGTAGCTGATCAGGCTCCTCTGTCCATGGGATTCTCCAGGCAAGAATACTGGAGTGGGTTGTCATGCCCTCCTCCAGCGGATCTTCCCAATCCAGGGATCGAACCTGTGTCTCTTATGTCTCCTGCAATGGCAGGTGGGTTCTTTACCACTAGTGCCATCTGGCATTCTGTACAATTTAAGACTTTAGACTGAACGTGAGGAGGGGCTATTAAGTCCCTATCCTAGACCATGGCAGATACTCAGTGGCTATCTTATGAAGCTACTCCCCTGGTTATAGGACTGCTGGACTGGCATTAAGGCTGAGTTAAACAGGAACACAATCTGGGGTTGAGAGCCATAGGATGAGCCAGGTAGGAGCAGAAGCAGGAGGGAGTCCATACGCACAGACATGGCCTGTGGCTCCAGTTATAGGCAGGGGTGGGGAAGTAGAAGAGGAAAAGTGTTCATCCTGGGAAACCAGAATCTGAAGTAACTACTTCATGCATGGGTCCAGGCCCAGAGCTGTGAACTAAACTCTTATTGTAAGCACTCTTGCTGATGTGAGTGTCAAAAGCTTGGGCCTCCCTGCAGAGTATGCTAGGCTCCCAAGGTGCTGTTGGTAAGAGCAGGACTCCACCATCCTGCACACTGGTGTCCTGGTTAGCAGCAGGACATCTTGACTCATGGAAGAGGTCCAGTCCCATGGGCATCCCGGTGGTGCTAGTGGTAAAGAACACGCCTGCCAATGCAGGAGACGTAAGAAATGATGGTTCAAAGACAATCTCTTTAACAAGTGGTGCTGGGAAAACTAGTCAACCACTTGTAAGAATGAAACTAGAACACTTTCTAACACCATACACAAAGATAAACTCAAAATGGATTAAAGATCTAAACATGAGACCAGAAACTATAAAACTCCTAGAGGAGAACATAGGCAAAACACTCTCCGACATACATCACAGCAGGATCCTCTATGACCCACCTCCCAAAATATTGGAAATAAAAGCAAAAATAAACAAATGGGACCTAATTAAACTTAAAAGCTTCTACACAACAAAGGAAACTATAAGCAAGGTGAAAAGACAGCCTTCAGAATGGGAGAAAATAATAGCAAATGAAGCAACTTACAAATAATTAATCTCAAAAATATACAAGCAACTCCTACAGCTCAATTCCAGAAAAATAAACGACCCAAGCAAAAAATGGGCCAAAGAACTAAACAGACATTTCTCCAAAGAAGACATCCAGATGGCTAATAAACACATGGAAAGATGCTCAACATCACTCATCATCAGAGAAATGCAAATCAAAACCACAATGAGGTACCATCTCACGCCAGTCAGAATGGCTGCATTCCAAAAGTCTACAAGCAATAAATGCTGAAGAGGGTGTGGAGAAAAGGGAACCCACTTACACTGTTGGTGGGAATGCAAACTAGTACAGCCACTATGGAGAACAGTGTGGAGATTCCTTAAAAAACTGGAAATAGAACTGCCATATGACCCAGCAATCCCACTGCTGGGCATACACACCGAGGAAACCAGAACTGAAAGAGACACGTGTACCCCAATGTTCATCACAGCACTGTTTATAATAGCCAGGACATGGAAGCAACCTAGATGTCCATCAGCAGATAAATGGATAAGAAAGCAGTGGTACATATACACAATGGAGTATTACTCAGCCATTAAACAGAATACATTTGAATCAGTTCTAATGAGGTGGATGAAACTGGAACCTATTATACAGAGTGAAGTAAGCCAGAAAGAAAAACACCAATACAGTATAATAACGCATATATATAGAATTTAGAAAGATGGTAACCATAACCCTGTATGCGAGACAGCAAAAGAGACACAGATGTATAGAACAGTCTTTTGGACTCTGTGGGAGAGGGAGAGGGTGGGACGATATGGGAGAATGGCTTTGAAACATGTATATTATCATATGTGAAATAAATCACCAGTCCAGGTTCAATGCATGATACAGGGTGCCTGGGGCTGGTGCCCTGGGATGACCCAGAGGGATGGAATGGGGAGGGAGGAGGGAGGAGGGTTCAGAATGGGGAACACATGTACACCCATGGCGGATTCATGTCAATGTATGGCAAAACCAATACAATATTGTAAAGTAATTAGCCTCCAATTAAAAAAAAAAAGAAATGAGGGTTCAATACCTGAGTTGGGAAGATCCTCAGGAGAAAGAAATGGCAACGCACTCCAGTATTCTTGCCTAGAGAATCCCATGAATAGAGGAGCCTGGCAGGCTATAGTCCATAGAGTTGCAAAGAGTCAGATATGACTGAAGTGACTTAACACAGTCCTCAGAGCCCCCCTTTTTTTAACGCAAAAGAGAAATGGTAGTTTTAACCCTCGGTCAGTGGAGGCTGTAACATTTCTTCAGCAACACTAATGTCATGATGCTAGGATTTAGTAGGAGATTCCAAGTCCACATCATTGTGGAGCCCTGTCAATCAACTTAAACAAGGACCCCAGACACATTTTTGCTGCTTCCACTTCCCAAACTCTCATCTGTGTTTGCATGACTGCAATTTGATGATTTTACACAAAGCTAATTGTGGTGAACCTTTACTGATTCTGGTTTTTGCCTCAAACAAAAATATGACCTCAAACTTTGGTTATTTCCATTTTACTGATGAGGAAATTAAGGCACAGCACTCAAAGGGGGACAATGAAACTAAGGTGAGACCTTCGGGCCCCTATGATTTTACCCCCAAATGATGTAGGTAAGATACTGCACTATGCTTGCAGTGAAATAGGTCCAAACATGTCCTCACTCAAAGTCATCTGGCCTCTGTAGCCTATTTACCAATGTGGTTCAATTTATCTGGCATTTCCTGGAGACTACCTGCCTTCACAAAGAATTTTCCTAGACACCAGAGGCATGTTATACTCACTCTTAACCTGGAGAATATTTTATTATTTACTTATTTTGGGGGGGTATAGGTACTTTTATTGATGGTACAGGACAAGGCTGGGCTCCCTAAGCCCCTCCCCTTCCTCAGGGCCTTGGGGATGGAAACCGTGTGGAGGTCGGGAGATTCTTAGTGTGGTGGAGGATCAAGGTGGGGCAAGGACTCCCCAGCAGCTGAGGAACTCTCTCTTCCTCTCGTGCTCCTGCTGGGTCTGGGGGCCCGGGGACCTTACTCCTTGGAGGCCATGTGGACCATGAGGTCCACCACCCTGTTGCTGTAGTCAAATTCATTGTGTTACCAGGAAATGAGCTTGACAAAGTGGTCGTTGAGGACAATGCCAGCCCTAGCATCGAAGGTAGAAGAGTGAGTGTCGCTGTTGAAGTTGCAGGTGACAACCTGGTCCTCAGTGTAGCCTAGAATGCCGTTGAGGGGGGCCCTCTGACGCCTGCTTCACCACCTTCTTGATCTCATACTTGGCAGGTTTCTCCAGGCGGCAGGTCAGATCCACAACTGACACGTTGCGGGTGGAGACACAGAAGGCCATGCCAGTGAGCTTCCCATTGAGCTCAGGGATGACCTTGCCAACAGCCTTGCCAGTGCCAGCAGAAGCAGGGATGATGTTCTGGGCCGCCCCTCGGCTATCACGCCACAGCTTCCCAGGGAGGGCATCCACAGTCTTCTGGGTGCCAGTGATGGCATGGACAGTGGTCATGAGTCCCTCCATGATGCCGAAGTGGTCATGGATGACCTTAGCCAGGCGGGCCAAGCAGTTGATGGTGCAGGAGGCATTGCTGACAATCTTGAGGGTGTTATTATACTTCCCGTGGTTCACGCCCATCACAAACTTGGGAGCATTGGCAGAAGGTGCAGAGATGATGACCCTCTTGGCACCACCCTTCAAGTGAGCCCCAGCCTTCTCCATGGTAGTGAAGACCCCAGTGGACTCCACCATGTACTCAGCACCAGCATCACCCCACTTGATGTTGGCAGGATCTCACTACTGAAAGATGGTGATGGCCTTTCTGTTGATGACGAGCTTCCCGTTTTCCGCCTTGACTGTGCTGTGGAACTTGCCGTGGGTGGAATCATACTGGAACATGTAGACCATGTAGTGAAGGTCAATGAAGGGGTCATTGATGGTGATGATGTCCACATTGCCAGAATTAAAAGCAGCCCTGGTGACCGGGTGCCCGATGCGGCCGAATCCATTCATTTCGACCTTCACCATCTTGTCTCAGGGATGAGGCTGGCACAGCACGGAAGTTGTGGCTATCTGTTGAATGGGCAGGAGCAGAGAGCTGAAGAATATTTTAAAATTTCAAGCTGGGCTCCAAACCAATTGAATCAGAATCTCTAGGGGTGGAGCCCATTTTTTTAACCTCTGCAGGTAATTAAAATGTACAGTCAGGATTAAGAAGCCCTTCTTTAGGAAAGGCAGAGACAAAGCCTAGATCCTAGCAGATGCAGCAAACAGTAAGGTGCTCTGTTTAGTAATGATGATCACCAGCAGCCATCAAGAAAAGGAAAATATAAAAATCTCTCTCTTGACTGAGGCATATTAAGATAACACCAAACTAACAAAAATCCCTGGACTTATCTCAGTCTTGAGCAGGTGAGGTCATCAACACATGCTGAAGAGTAGGAAATCTTGTTCTGTCCTAAGAAAGTACAAATGATTGAAATCAGAATTCTTGTCCTTTCTCTTATGACACTGCTATTTACAAGAATCACTCATACATCAAGCACTTATAATTTCAGAAGTAGTAAATGATCTCTAAGAGTCAGAGCAAGACAGTAACAGAAACACGTAAAGGAAAGACAAAACTTTTGTTGTTCATGACTTTTGTTGTTCAGTCACTCAATCCTGTCCAACTCTTTGAAACCCCATGGACTGCTACACACCAGACTTCCCTGTTTTTCACCATCTCTCGGAGCTTGGTCAAACTCATGTCCATTGCATCAGTGATGCCATCCAACCATCTCGTCCCCTGTCATCCTCATTACCTTATGAGAGGCTAATGGATGTGCAGACAGACATCAATGTCTGTCAGTGGGGATTTTATACGACAGCAGTCACCATTAATGATGTCACATTAGGAAAATCAGGAAGCTGAGAATTTTTTAAAATGTTCTACCCCATTGTCTTTTCATATTTATTAATCTTAACAAAAGTAAGATTGTTTAAATAATCTTGTTTAATATTGAACAGTGTTTAAAATATTATTTAAAATATTACAGGATGCAAGACAATTTCTTTCTCTTTGTTTCTTGCTTCCTTTTTTTCTTATTTTTTTAAAAATCCACCTTTTCACTTTTACCTTTACATTCCCTGGAAAACTAATAAAATTTCTGTTAAGGCCCATGGATAGTCATTAACCAGGTGACATTTAAATTCAGCTCATAACTTCCCACTGAAACGATGCTAGTCATATGATAGATATTTAGGTTGGTGCAAAAATAATTGTGGTTTTGCATTATTGAAATTTGCTGTTTGATATTGGGTTACATTCTTAAATAAATGTGGTTATATATCATTTTAATGTGCATTTCTCATTTTATGTTTTTTTGCTAGTGACTTATTACTTGCTTATTACTTATTACTTGCTGTTTATTTTACATTTATTTTAGATTAGGGAAATTATGTTAGACAAAAAAGCAAATTTGAGAGATTTTCTTACTTGAGTTCAAAATGGATCTTAAAGAAGCAGAGACAACTTGCAATATCAACGATATATTTGGCCCAGGAACTGCTAACAAACATACACTGTAGCAGTGGTTCAAGAAATTTTCAAAGGAGACAAGAGCCTTGAAGATAAGGAACATAGTGGCTGGCCATCGGAAGTTGACAATGAAGATTATTGAAGGTGATCCTCTTATGAGAAGTTCCCAAAGAACTCAATGTTGGCACTTCTGTGGTTGTTCAGCATTTGAAGCAAATTGGAAAGGTGAAAAATCTCAATAAGTGGGTACTTTATGAGCTGACTGAAAATTTTATTTTTTTTTCCAACTACAATTTTATTTTATTTTTAAACTTTACAAAATTGTATTAGTTTTGCCAAATATCAAAATGAATCCGCCACAGGTATACATGTGTTCCCCATCCTGAAACCTCCTCCCTCCTCCCTCCCCATACCATCCCTCTGGGAAGTGTCATCTTCTCTTATTCTTTCTATGCAATGAGGACGAATCATTTCTCCATCAGATTATGACGTGCGATGAAAAGGGGATTTTATACGACAGCTGGTGACAACCAGCTCAGTGGTTGGACTGAGAAGAAGCTCCAAAGCACTTCCCAAAGCCAAACTTGCACCAAAAAAAGGCCACGGTCACTGTTTGGTGGTCTGCTGCCCGTTTGATCTACTACAGATTTCTGAATCCCAGCAAAACCATAACATCTGAGAAGTTTGCTCAGCAAATTGATGCGGTGCACTGAAAACTGCAATGCCTGCAGCCAACATGAGTCAACAGAGGGGCCCGATTCTTCTCATGACAACGCCCGGCCGCATGGCACACAACCAGCGCTTCAAAAGTTGAATGAATTAGGCTACAACGTTTTGCTTCATCCGGTATATTCACCTGACCTCTCACCAACCAACTACCAGTTCTTCAACATCTTGACACCTTTTTGCAAAGAAAACTTCCACAACCAACAGCATGCAGAAAATGCTTTCCAAGAGTTCATCAAATCCCAAGGTATGGATTTTTATGCTACAGGAATAAACTTATTTCCTATTGGCAAAAATGTGGTGATTGTAATAGTTCCTATTTTGTTTAATGAAGATGTATTTGAGCCTAGTTATAATGATTTAAAATTCATGGTCTGAAACAGCAATTATTTTATCACCAACCTTAATAGTATTTGTTGCTAATACCTCTTAGACACCAAAGGTTGAAGAATGCAGCACCAAACACTTACAGCCAGACCTTTCATCAACTTTTTCACCTTTGATCACCAAATAAGTCAATATTGACAGTTAGGCCCTCCCTAGTTTCCAGAGACAGATAACCAAATTAATGGTCCCTGGTCTTTTCTTCATTTTCAGAAAGTGAAGTTTTACCTATACCGAGAAATATAAGGGGATGCTGGATGCACTAGTCAAAAAAATTTCATAAAACTGAAAAGCAGAGAGAACTTAAGCCACACAGCTAAGCGCCAATCCCTGCAACTGGCCTCTCAGTGTTCTAATTATTTCCTCCATCTTTCTTAAAATGTTATGCACTTAAAATAGATGAAATAATGAGGAACAAGCAGCCACTAAGGATGTCTTTATTCTATTGCAAAGTGGAAGCTTATCTCTCATTGAGTTATTTCCCCATGGGCCCAGTCAGAAGAGTAGAAATCTAAGTTCTCTTGGCTCAACCACCATATCTTGCTTGAGGTAACAGAGCAGAAATCAAAATATTTCTCTAGCCAGTTTATGCTGCTCAATACAATATTACTTCTGATTACTGGTGGGTTTTAAATCAAAACATATTCACCAGTGAAACTATAAATATAGCTGAGTATAAATTTTGCTTCTCTTTTATTCTATTTTTCATGGAGCAATTCTCATCCTTTGGCTGGGACCTTTACTTTTTCCATCTAAGCTAACAGGCTAAATAAGCATGAACAATTTTAATAAATCATTCATACAAAACACTCTCTTTCTAATGAACAAGAAATCACTGTGCAACTGAGAGGTTTTAATTATAAGAAATGAGACAATGGAAACAGGAAACATGCCTAGTAAAATTTCTAATAGTTGTGCTTTAAGAAAGTGCGAGTTATACCTCTATCCACAACATATATGACCCTAAATGTTTATAAGATAAATGTCTTTCTTATATTGAAAATGTCATCAACATTTCAATTTTGAGATATTCTGCTACACTTAATTTTAGTCCCACAATCTGTTTTAAAAAATGCACTTCATATGTAGCAAACTACTGAAAGTCACTTTTAGAGGAATAAGAAACAGTAGAGTTCAAAATAAGGTATAAAAGTTTAATTGCAGTAGCTCAACATAATAATATAACTGAACTAAACTCTAAGCTCTATATCAGTACTGCTTTACAAGACAGTCTGCAACTCTTCCAAATTCCTCAAAGACTTGCATCCTGCAACTCTGTGAGAGGTGTGAAATTGAGAAATTGAGTGATTTGGTCTGAAAAATAAATAGGCAAACCCAGAACATATGACAGAACATACCAAATTATTCATTTCTTTGAAGAGTGTGCACTAACCAGAACAGATGGTTGAGGTGACCCTAAACTTCTCAAAACCCTACAGTGCATTCATTAATCAGTTCTCTGATTCATAAATTTTATAGTAGCAAGTTCTGGAACATGGTGTCCTTATGGACAGGTGTGCCAAATCTAATCAAACCAAATGGATAGCACTCTGTTCATTTCCCCAGTGCCCAAACTGGAGTGATTTCCATTTCTAAATTGATGTCTGCATCTAGCAAACAGCCTCCTATCATGTGAACAGAGCTAATGGAGTTGGGGATCTACTTTAGGTTGAAAAGAGTCTAAGATTATGGTCCAAACAGAAGAAGAGATAGTAAATGAAAAACAGATTCATTTGCCTCAACACAAGATCCATACTTGGAACCCTTTAAATTAGCGTGTAATCTCTACCCTCTTGGGCATATGGGAAGTTTGGTTGGTCAGCGGAATCTTCTTCATGCTTTAAGCCCATGCTTGTCAGACCTTGCTTTCTAATACTTTTTTCCTTTTCTTATCTTTGATCCTCTCATTGCCTCCTTCCTAAATCTTGAACATGCCTGAGTCCTCCTCATCAATTGAAACACATAAATTACCCACTTATGTATATTTTTCCATATCTTTATTTCTTCTCCAAATTTCTCAGACAAATGGGTGTATTTACTATCACTTTCTCAAACTCCATTCAGTCATCAGCTCACTGTTGCCTGTTTTCTGGCCCCAACATACCACTGGAATTGCCCTCATTAAAGTCAATAATAGCCCCCAAATTTCAAAATCCATTGGTTGTCCCTGAGCTTATGTTGGTACCTCTCTGCAGTATTGTCCACAGTTGGCCATTTTCTTCTTCCCAAACTATACTCCTTCACTTCTGCACTTTCCCATCTCTTAGATTCCTTCCTACCTTTGTGGTCATACCTCCTTTGTGACCTTCCTTAACTGGCTTTGATTCATGATAAATACATCTGTTCATGTTACCAAAATCCTTTGGGGGTTGTCCACCTCATACAGAATAAGGTCTAGACTTCCTAGCATGGAATTCAAAGCTTTTCAGGGTCAGCCCCTACGCAGCCTGTAACAACCTGCAATGCTTCAGCTACATGAACCTCTTTGTGCTGCATGTGTGCTCGGTCGCTTCAGGTGTGTCTGACTCTTTGTGACCCCATGGATTGTAGCCTACCAGGCTCCTCTGTCCATGGGGATTCTCCAGGCAAGAATACTGGAGTGGTTCACCATGCCCTCCTCTAGGGCATCTTCCCAACCCAGGGGTTGAACCCATGCCTCCTGAGTCTCCTACATTGGCAGGCATGTTCTTTACCACTAGTACCACCTGGGAACCCAGGTGAATCTCTTTACCATCTCCCAAATATGTCATGCTATTTCACACTTCTATACCTTTGTAAAAAATGTCCTTTATTCCACCCCCATCCTCCACTGAGGAATTCCAACTCATCTTTTGAGACTCAGGAAAAAGGTGGGGAATTCTGGAAAGGCTTCCCTGCCCTCAAATAGAGGGAGCACTCCCTCTTGGATCCCTGGCATCTGTGATGTCTTCACTGTGAACTCTACAATTTGTTTCCTCACCTGTGAGGGCAATAAGTGCTTGTTCATCTCTTTGTATCCAGAGTTTGCACAGTGCCTAGCACCTAGTAGGTGCTACCACATGAGTGAGATGCAAGAGCCATCACACTTCTTTTATTTCTCTAAAGTGAATTTAATTCACTTTGAGCTCTTTACTCCCTCCAGAGGGAATTTAATCTCAGTCATTATTAGATTCTTCCCAAGGTCAGGGGTAGGTCCCTGATGATTTGTACCATACAGAGTATGTAAGGAGGGCCCTCCTGTCTACATTCATTACTATATCCAAGCTTATTTTCTAAATCTATATGTAACTTCTGAGGCCCGTGGTTCTCAAGGCCACAGCCTGTAATATTTGCTTATTGTTACTCTATCTCTTTCCCCTCCTGCCCTTCAGCAGTCCTTGCGATGGGTGCTGTAGGAGAGCAGGATCCAGGCATTTACATTTCATGAACACACTCAGAAATCTTGTTCTCTCTTTCCTTTTCGGGGAATTCCTTTACCTCCAGTCTGGATGTGTATGCTCAGAAACCCAAAATTGCTCTCCCAAAGAAAGATATTTCCACTTAGCAGCCCTCCTCACTTAGCCTAAACTTCCTCATTCCTTCCCTGAGGATGGAGCCCTAAAATCTCTGGGATCTTCTCATCTACGGCACAGGGATACCGCCCCCATGGTTGAGTTAATTAAAGCTGCTGACTTGGATTGCTGACATGGGCATTTGCAGCAGCTGCGTTAACCCACTTTCTCTCTTGGTTGATTTTAATCTCTTTAAATTTTGCCCAGCCAGTGAGAAAACTGAAAGCATAATTGAGAGGGTGTGGGAGATAGAAGTTGCAGGTCACAGCTGAGTGGTATCTCAATCCTCTGGGACTAAGCAAATTCATGCATAATCCTTTCAGGAAAACAAGTATTACTGGAGAGGAGAAAGCTGCCAATGTAACTGTGTTCCAAGAATAAACAGTGTTTATTTTTCTTGATTTTTTTCCCTCAGTGTTTGCTTTTCTCTCTTTGATCCCCCTGAAGCCCTCTGGAAATGCCTACCCAGCAATTTTTCTCCCCTCTGAGGCTGGAGAGAAGGAGCCACAAGCACTCTCTTGAGATTCTTCAAATGGAGACATAAATAGGGGCTCCCCAGCAATGCTGGAGTCATGAGGCCTGAGGAAGACTAGAAGTCAAACATATTAGTGACTTCACTACAGATGTGCCCCAGTGTTTCCAAAAGTGCTGTCACGAGGCCCAGAAGCTGTTTAAAAGGGAGCAATAATGGAAAGGGTCTATGACCAAGTCCACTGAGAGTCATGGGAGTTTGAAAACAAAAAGAAAAAGCAGATCTCAAGTGGGTTAATGTTTAGCTTTAGCACTAGTAAATGTCTGCAGGCAGATAAGCTGACTAGAGTATGCCCTCACCATAAGTTCATGGTTCAAATGCTCTAGAAACCACAGTCCCTAGTTACGTAATTTCCCCCTATTTTTCCATACACCTTCATTTCAAGGGAGTTGTAGGCAGGATGATACCAGTGAAAGATAAAGACCTTGGCCTCAAACAGATTTACATTCAGTTCTGTTTTTTCCACTTGCCAGTTGTGAAATAAAATGAATTAAGTACTGATTTCCTTGTCAGAGGGGAATAAAAATGGTCATTTTATAGAATGGCCATCAAGAACATATGAAATGATATGTATAAACATAGCATTGTGCTTGGCTCTGTGTTTAACAAACATCAAGTCCCTCCCACCATTGCCTCCCCACAATGTGTGTTAGTCACTCAGTCGTGTCCAACTCTTTGTGACCTCATAGTCTGTAGCCCACCAGGCTCCTCTGTCCATGGATACTGGAGTGGGTTGCCATGCCATTCTGCAGGGGATCTTCCCAACCAAGGGAATGAACCCAGGTTTCTTGCATTGGCAGGTGAATTCTTACCATCTGAGCCACCAGAGAAGGTCCCACAATATAGCACTCAAATTAGAAAATACTTACTAAACACTGATCAATGCTGAAAGCCATCACATATAAATCCATTCAATGAGAAGTAAGTGAAAGTTGTTCAATCATGTCTGACTTTTTGCGACCCCATGGACTATAGAGTCCATGGAATTCTCCAGGCCAGAACACTGGAATGGGTAGCCATTCCCTTCTCCAGAGGATCTTCCCAATCCAGGGATCGAACCCAGGTCTCCCACATTGCAGGTGGATTCTTTACCACCTGAGCCACAGGGGAAGCCCATTCAATGAGACACTACATATAAAATGAGTACTCAGATCTGGAAAGTATCAAGTAACAGGTAAATGTACACTCAGCATTCCCTATCCACAGGTTCTACATCTGTGGATTCAACTAACTACAGGTTGAAAATACTATTAAAAAAATTCAGAAAGTTCAAAAAAACAAAACTTGAATTTGCTGCACATTCCAGCAACCATTTACTTAGCATTTTTATTGTATTAGGTATTATAGGCAATCTAGAGATAAAGTCGGAGAAGGCGATGGCACCCCACTCTAGTACTCTTGCCTGGAAAATCCCATGGATGGAGGAGCCTGGTAGGCTGCAGTCCATGGGGTCACTAAGAGTTGGACACGACTGAGCGACTTCACTTTCACTTTTCACTTTCCACTTTCATGCATTGGAGAAGGAAATGGCAACCCACTCCAGTGTTCTTGCCTGGAAAATCCCAGGGGTGGGGGAGCCTGGTGGGCTGACGTCTATGGGGTCGCACAGAGTCAGACATGACTGAAGTGACTTAGCAGTAGCAGAGATAAAGTACACAGGAGACTATGCAATGATCACATGCAAATACTACACCTTTTTATACAAGGGACATATATCTGAATATTTTGATATCTGTGAGGTGTCCTGAAACCAATCACTGGCAGATATCAATGGATGACTGTATTGTCATGAAACTTCACAGGAGACACTGATCAATGGCCAATTCTGACTGTCTAGAATACCCCAGAGGGTAGAGGTATCTGAGGGCAAAATTTACAAAGAGGGATAGGTTTGCTCTAGACAGAGAGGTGAGAAAGAACCAGACATATTTTGGAAATGCTAATAGACTTACTTTGCTTCATAGGATCTTCTTGAGTGATTTGGGAGATATTTGAAATGGAAATTGGGGAAAGTGGTGGCTTAAAAGTGATGGCAAATTCTTTGTCAATTACCCTATCTAGAGGTAGATTTTTCTACTCCTAATTTTGAGTCTGGACTGGTACTGTGCCTGATTAACAAATAGAACGTAGCAGAAATAATGCCATGCCAGTTCTGGGCCTAGCTTTTAAGAGAATAAGTAACTTTTACTTTCTGCTTCATGGATCACAGCATTGTCATGTAAAGGGACTTGTGTAACTCAATGAAGCTATGAGCCATGCCATGCAAGGCCACCCAAAACAATGGGTCATAGTGGAGAGTTCTGACAAAATGTGGTCTACTGAAGGAGGGAATGGCAAACCACTCCGTTATTCTTGCCCTGAGAATCCCATGAACAGTATGAAAAGGCAAAAAGATATGACACCAGAAGATGAGCCCCTCAGGTTGGAAGGTGTCCAATATGCCACTGGGGAAGACTGGAGGGCAGTTACTAATAGCTCCACAAAGAATGAAGTGACTAGGCCAAAGTGGAAATGATACACAATTGTGAATGTGTCTGGGGATAAAAGTGAAGTCCAATGCTAAAGAACAATATTGCATAGGAATCTGACATCTTAGATCCATGAATCAGGATAAATTGGACCTGGTCAAGCAGGAGATGGTAAGAGTGAATATCAACATCTTAGGAATCAGTAAACTAAAATGGACGGGAATGGGAGAATTTAATTCAGGTGACCATTATATTTACTATGGCAAGAATCCCTTAGAAGAAATGGAGTAGCTCTTGTAGTCAACAAAAGGGTCTGAAATGCAGTACTTGGGTGCAATCTCAAAAACGACTGAATAATATTGGTTCGTTTCCAAGGCAAACCATTCAATACCACAGTAATCCAAGTCTATGCCTCAACCACTGATGCTGAAGAAGCCAAAGTTGAACAGTTCCACAAAGACCTATAAGACCCTCCAGAACTAACAACAAAAAAAGATATCCTTTTCATCATAGGGGATTGGAATGCCAAAGTAGGAAGTCAAGAGATACCTGGAGTAACAAGCAAATTTGGCCTTGAGTACAAAATGAAGCAGGGCAAAGGCTAACAGAGTTTTGTCAAGAGCAAACACCCTTTTCCACTAACACAAGAGATGATTCTACACATGATCATCATCATATGGTAATACAGAAACCAGACTGATTATAGTCTTTGCAGACAAAGATGGAGAAGCTCTCTACAGTCAGCAAAAGTGAGACTTGGAGCTGACTATTGCTCATGTCATCAGCTCCTTATTGCCAAATTCAGGCTTAAATCGAAGAAAGCAGGGAAGACCACTAGGTCATTCAGGTCTGTCCTAAATCAAATCTCTTATGATTATACAGTGGAGGTGACAAACAGATTCAAGGAATTAGATCTGATAGACAGAGTGCCCGAAGAACTGTAGACAGAAGTTCTAACATTGCACAGGAGGCAGAGACTAAAACCATCCCAAAGAAAAAGAAATGCAAGAAGGTAAAGTGGTTGTCTGAGGAGGATTTACAAATAGCTGAGGAAAGAAGAGAAGTAAAATGTGAGGGAAAAAGTGAAAGATATATCCAACTGAATGCAGAGATCCAGAGAACAGCAAGGAGAAATAAGGCCTTCTTCAATGAACAATGCAAAGAAGTAGAGGAAAACAATAGAATAGGAAAGACAGAGATCTCTCTTCAGGAAAATTAGAGCTATCAAGGTAACATTTCATGCAATGATGGACACAATAAAGGCTAGAAATGGTAAGGCTCTAACAGAAGCAGAAGAGATTAAGAAGCAGAAGAGATTAAGAAGAGGTTGCAAGAATACACAGAAGAACCATACAGAAAAGGTCTTAATGACCCAGATAACCATGATGGTGTGGTCATTCATTTAGTGAGTGGAGTGTGAAATCAAGCAGGCAATAAGAAACATAACTAAAACAAAGCTAGTGGAGGTAATGGAATTCCAGGTGAGCTATTTCAACTCCTGAAAGATGATGCTGTTAAAGTACTGTACTCAATATACCAGCAAATTTGAAAAACTCAGCAGCAGCCTCAGCAATGGAAAAGGTCAGTTTTCATTCCAATCCCAAATACGGGCAGTGCCAAAGAATTTTCAAACTATTGTACAATTGTGTTCATTTCTCATGCCAGTAAGGTTATGCTCAAAATTCTCCAAGCCAGACTTCAACAGTATGTGAATCCAGAATTTCCAGATGTACAAGATGGATTTTGAAAAGGTAGAGGAACCAGAGATCAAATTGCCAGCATCTTGGCTCATAGAGAAAGCGAGGGAATTCAAGAAAAATGTCCATGTCTGCATCATTGACTACGTGAAAGCCTTTAATTCTATGAATCACAACAAAGTGTGGAAAATTCTTAAAGAGATGAGGATACCAGACCACCTTACCTGTCTTCTGAGAAACCTGTATGTGGGTCAAAGAACAGTTAGAACCATATATAGAACAACTGACAGGTTCAAAACTGGGAAAAGAGTATGTCAAGACTGTATACTGTCACCCTGCTTATATAACTTATATGCAGAGTACATCATGCGAAATTCTGGGCTGGATGAAACTGGAATAAAGACTGCAGAAGAAATATCAACTGCCTCAGATATGCAGATGATACCACTCTAATGGTAGAAAGTGAAGAAGAACTAAAGAGCCTCTTGATGAGGGTGAAAGAGGAGAGAGAAAAAGGTAATTTAAAACATTCATAAAACTAAGACCATGGCATCTGGTCCCATCACTTCATGGCAAATGGAGAAAAAGTAGAAGCAGTGACAATTTTATATCTTGGGCTCCAAAATCACTGCAGACAGTGACTGTAGCCATGCAATTAAAAGAAGTCTGCTCCTTGGAAGGAAGTGAAGTGAAAGTCGCTCAGTCATGTGACTCTTTGGGACCCCATGGACTATATAGTCCATGGAGTTCTCCAGACCTGAATGCTGGAGTGGGTAGCCTTTTCATTCTCCAAAGGATCTTCCCAACCCAGGGATCGAACACAGGTCTCCCGCATTGCAGGTGGATTCTTTACAAGCTGAGCCACAATGTAAGTCCTCTTGGAAGGAAAGCGATAACAAACATAGAGAGCATATTATAAGCAGAGACATCACTTTGCTGACCAGGATCCGTATAGTCAAACTGCAGTTTTTCCAGTAGTCATATATGGATGTTAAAGTTGGACCATAAAGAAAGCTGAGTACTAAAGAATTGATGCTTTTGAACTCTGGTATTGGAGAAGATTCTTGTGAGTCCCTTGGACTGCAAGGAGATCAAACCAGTCAATCCTAAAGGAAATCAGTCCTGAAAATTCATTGGAGGGACTGATGCTGACCACCTGATGCAAAGAGTTGACTCATTGGAAAAGATCCCAATGCTGGGAAATTTGAAGGCAAAAAGAGAAGAGGGTGGCAGAAGATGTGATGGTTAGATAGCATTAGCGACTCAGTGACATGAATTTGAGCAAACTCTGGGTGATAGTGGAGGACAGAGGTGCCTGGCATGCCTTGGGGTCACCAATAGTCAGACATGACTTAGTGACTGAACAACAACAAATCTTAATTGGTGGTTCCCAAAGTTGACTGATCATCAGAATCACTTGGGGAAGCTTTAAAAAATAGAAATGTCACACATTTAAGGATTATGATTCAATATATGACTGGGATGAGCCTCAATAATCTGTATACTTAAGCCCCAGACCCCAGGGATTCTTATGATCCTTAGGTTTGGTGACTTTTGCTGAAGACCTGCACTCATTCAGCAGTCCTCATACAGGGTAATAAACCAGTTTTTCCAGCTTCACAGACCACTGAGACTGGTGAGTGGGCTGCATGACCCAAAGGGAGACCCAAAGCATTAGTGCACTAGAGTGAAATAAACACTGGTTGAGGGTCAGAACACCTTATTCTGATTATCTATTGCTGCACAGCAAACCATTCCAAAACTCAATGCCTTAAAATAGCACTTAATTTGCTTATAAATTGGCATTTGGGGAAGGGCTTCACAGAAATGGCTGTTCTTGTTCCATGAGTTTTCAGCAGAAGGCACTTGACTCGAGCTAGAGGCTACATTTCCAAATTAGCCACAACATCCTCATTGTCATCAAGGACTGTTGACTTCAGGGACCTCAATTCCTCTTTATATGTTTCTCTATGGGGCTATTTAGGCTTCTTTACAGCATGGCATTTGTATTTGAAGAATCCATGTTCACATAGCAGGAAGTGGAAGCTGCTAGTCTCTTAAGGCCTCGGTCCAGAAACTGGCACAGTGTCACTTAGGCAGCTTTCTATCAGCTAGGCAGTCATAGAGACTCTCTAGATTCGTGGGGAGGAACATAGTTCTCACTCACAGTAGGAAAAGTGTCAAAGAATTTGTAGCCATCTTAAATCTGCCATGGGGCTTCCTCGGTGGTGCCAGTGGTAAAGAAGTCACCTCCACAGTCCTTTCTCTGCATTTTGAACCTCAGGTTTCTCACCTGTGAAATCGAAGAGTCAAATTGGATTATCTTTGGGGGCCCTGTCAATCCCCAGAGGCTATGAATCACTGCTTCTAATGCTTAATTCACTAATTGACAAAAGGAGCTCAGACTGTGAGTCCATGCCCTTTGTAGGCCTGTACAGCTGAACTCAGCCCAAAAGACATGTAGAGCTTACAAGGCAGTTATGACTCTTGGCACCTAGGCTCCTTTGCATTTCTTATTTTATTTTATTTTTTTAACTTTACAATATTGTATTGGTTTTGCCATATACCAAAAGGAATCCACCACAGGTATACATGTGTTCCCCATCCTGAACCCTCCTCCCTCCTCCCTCCACATACCATCCCTCTGGGTCGTCCCAGTGCACCAGCCCCAAGAATCCAGTATTGTGCATCAAACCTGGACTTGTGACTCATTTCATATATGATATTATACATGTTTCAATGCCATTCTCCCAAATCAATCCACCCTCTCCCTCTCCCACAGAGTCCAAAAGACTGTTCTATACATCTGTGTCTCTTTTGCTGTCTCGTATACAGGGTTATTGTTACCATCTTTCTAAATTCCATATATATGCGTTAGTATACTGTATTGGTGTTTTTCTTTCTGGCTTACTTCACTCTGTATAATAGGCTCCAGTTTCATCCACCTCATTAGAACTGATTCAAATGTATCCTTTTTAATGGCTGAGTAATACTCCATTGTGTATATGTACCACTGCTTTCTTGTCCATTCATCTGCTGATGGAAATCTAGGTTGCTTCCATGTCCTGGCTATTATAAACAGTGCTGCGATGAACATTGGGGTACACGTGTCTCTTTCAATTCTGGTTTCCTCAGTGTGTATGCCCAGCAGTGGGATTGCTGGGTCATATGGCAGTTCTATTTCCAGTTTTTTAAGGAATCTCCACACTGTTCTCCATAGTAGCTGTACTAGTTTGCATTCCCACCAACAGTGTAAGAGGGTTCCCATTTCTCCACACCCTCTCCAGCATTTATTGCTTGTAGACTTTTGGATCGCAGCCATTCTGACTGGCGTGAAATGGTACCTCATAGTGGTTTTGATTTGCATTTCTCTGATGATGAGTGATGTTGAGCATCTTTTCATGTGTTTGTTAGCCATCTGGATGTCTTCTTTGGAGAAATGTCTATTTAGTTCTTTGGCCCATTTTTTGATTGGGTCACTTATTTTTCTGCAATTGAGCTGTAGGAGTTGCTTGTATATCTTTGAGATTAGTTGTTTGTCAGTTGCTTCATTTGCTATTATTTTCTCCCATTCTGAAGGCTGTCTTTTCACCTTGCTTATAGTTTCCTTTGTTGTGCAGAAGCTTTTAACTTTAATTAGGTCCCATTTATTTTTGTTTTTATTTCCAATATTCTTGGAGGTGAGTCATAGAGGATCCTGCTGTGATGTATGTCGGAGAGTGTTTTGCCCATGTTCTCCTCTAGGAGTTTTATAGTTTCTGGTCTTACGTTTAGATCTTTAATACATTTTGAGTTTATTTTTGTGTATGGTGTTAGAAAATGTTCTAGTTTCATTCTTTTACAAGTGGTTGACCAGTTTTCCCAGCACCACTTGTTAAAGAGATTGTCTTTAATCCATTGTATATTCTTGCTTCCTTTGTCAAAGATAAGGTGTCCATATGTGCATGGATTTATCTCTGAGCTTTCTATTTTGTTCCATTGATCTATATTTCTGTCTTTGTGCCCGTACCATATTGTCTTGATGACTGTGGCTTTGTAGTAGAGCCTGAAGTCAGGCAGGTTGATTCCTCCAGTTCCATTTTTCTTTCTCAAGATTGCTTTGGCTATTCGAGGTTTTTTTGTATTTCCATACAAATTGTGAAATTATTTGTTCTAGCTCTGTGAAGAATACCGTTGGTAGCTTGATAGGGATTGCATTGAATCTATAAATTGCTTTGGGTAGTATACTCATTTTCACTATATTGATTCTTCCAATCCATGAACATGGTATATTTCTCCATCTATTAGTGTCCTCTTTGATTTCTTTCACCAGTGTTTTATAGTTTTCTATAAATAGGTCTTTAGTTTCTTTAGGTAGATATATTCCTAAGTATTTTATTCTTTTTGTTGCAATGGTGAATGGAATTGTTTCCTTAATTTCTCTTTCTGTTTTCTCATTATTAGTGTATAGGAATGCAAGGGATTTCTGTGTGTTGATTTTATATCCTGCAACTTTACTATATTCATTGATTAGTTCTAGTAATTTTCTGGTGGAGTCTTTAGGGTTTTCTATGTTCTTTGCATTTCTTATTAAATTCACCGCTATTTTTCTCCCCAAAGCCAAAGTTGTATTCTAATTCCTAGAATTTGACAGGAGCCTCCCTGAAGGCTTCCTAACTGTCCACATCATTCTTGCCACATCTCTTGGGCTAAACTTGCTATGAGTATACAAGAAATATCAATAAGAGATTGATAAAACTTATGTGTATGATGAAGGGCTTCAAGAATGGGATGATATTTCCAGAGAGTCTGGATTCAGACATGCCTACCACCACATTCTAGGTGTGAGAACTTGAATAAAGTGACTTCATCATTTTAAATTTCATTTTTGTTTTCAAATGGTGATATAATAACACCTGCACTTGGTTTCTTTGAATGATCACCAAGAAAGCAACCAGCTCAGCCCACTTTATTTGTGAAACAACAAAATAAAAGCTTACTTTTCTTCAAACAAACAAACAAAAAAGCACCTACTCCACTACCCCATAGAGTGTTGCAAGTGTTACTTGAGACAATACATATAAAGCACATAGTGCAGAGCCTGATCTATAGCAGGCACTCAATAAATACTAGTCATTATTTTTATTGTCAAAATGCAATGGTTTTCAGAGTAGAGAAAATGAATCTTGCTGGAGCAAGGAAGATTTGGCTCAGAACTGCCAACCCGCAGTTAGCCTGAGCACTGTTAAATGGCCTCCCCAGAAAGGAAAAGAAGAGTGCTACAAGCATCTCACTCAGTATGGAGGTGGGAATTCCACTTTAGCTGAACACTGCTGGGGCCGCCATTTACTGATCCCAGTGTTGACAGTCATCTCACATCCTGGGCCGCCCAGAGCCTGGAGGTATTTCTTGAGTGTCTCAAGTATCTCCCATGAGCCTACCAGGTGCTAGCTATAGCAATGAACAGTCAAGGACTCTGCCCTAACAGAAAGCACATACTACCACATTTGAAAGGAACGCTTTTCAAATGCCTTTGGCTGAGTTATTCTGGTCCTCTCTGACCTTCAGTCCTACTTTCTAGAATCGGCAACTTTCTCTGATAACTGAAATCTGGCTTTGCAGCCAAGTGACTTAGCAGCAGTAGCAGCAGCAGGAATAGAGGCTCATGATTGAAAGGGAAAGGCTAGATACACCCTGACAATCCTTTTATGGCCATATGGGAATATTTTCGTGATACAGTAAAGTGTAATTCCTCAGTTTTATTATAAAACGTTCAGCTTATTTCTGAAGGAATGCAAAACACAAACAAGCTGCCCTTGTTTATTTTACCAATGCTGTACTATGGTGCTGAGTTTAGCAAGGCAGTTGACCTGAAAACATCACCACTGACACTTTTGGAAGGTGGCTGCAGGGCTCAAATGCTTCCTAAATAAGAGAGAAAAGCTATGTCAAGCAGGGGGAAGAGATCAAGCATGAAAGAGCCAGGCTACAGGAAATAGTCCAGTGCTCCGGTGGGTGACAATTAGCAAAGGATGGACACATGCCTGCCCTGTCACAGCCATATCCACAGGAGTCCCTGACGATGTCCATCCTGTGGCCCCTCTCATTCATGTCTTGCATGGGATCCTCTGGCCCTTGCAGCTCCATAACCTTCCCCAGGATTCCCTTTCCCAGCCCACTTATGTATTTGCTGTGATCACTCCTGTAGTCAGTTTGCTGGTGTGCGTGCTTAGTTGCTCAGTTATGTCCAACTCTTTGTGACTGTATGGACTGTATCCCACCAGGCTTCGCTGTCCATGTAATTCTCCAGGCAAGAATACTGGAGTGGGTTGCCATGCCCTCCTCCAGGGGGTCTTCCCAACCCAGGGATCGCACTCAGGTCTCCCACACTGTGGGCAGAGTCCTTACCATCTGAACCACCAGATTCTAATTAAAGATATGCAACCCAGGCCTCTGCCCTAAACCCTCTATCTAGAGGCCTCCTGGATACTGCCACCAAAAGTCCCACCACCCTTTAAACTCAGTGTAATGGGTTGAATGTCATCTCCCCCAAATATATATTGAAATCCTAACTCCCCACATCTCTCTATGTGACCTTATTTGGAAATAGGGTCTTTGCAGGTATAATCAAGTTAATACGAGGCTGGTAGAGTGGATCCTAATCAGTATGGCCAGTCTTTATAATAAAAGAAAAGTGCTGTATGGAAATAGAGACACACAGGGAGAAGTTCATGGATGGCAGAGGCAGAGACTGGAGCTCAAAGCCCAGTAACAGTGAAGATTGAGAGAAACCACCAGGAAGCTAGGAAGAGGCAAGAAAAGAAAAATTCTCCGCTACAGCCTTCAGAGGGAGCATGGCCTTGCTGACATCTTGATTTTGGCCTTCCAGCCTCCAGAACTGTAAGAAAATAAATTCCTATTGATTTGAGCCATGCAGTTTTTAGAACTTAAGCCCTAGGAAATGAATACCCTCCATGCGGGGCAGACTGAATTTTTTTTCCACCTTTCTTACATTTGCATCTACTCTGATGTTTCTTATTGTAATATTTCTGAAGTTGCCAAACTAGAAATTTGAGGCATCATTTGGACTTTTAGCTACTCTAGCCCATCAAGCACTTGACCTCCTTAGTACTTCACCAATCCTCCCTATTTGAAGCCTAGTCTCGGCTATGCTTCAGCCCAGATTACTTCTCTAGTAGAAGGTTGTAGTGGGCTTCTCTCATAGCTCAGTTGGTAAAGAATCTGCCTGCAATGCAGGAGGCCTCGGTTAAATTCCTAGGTTGAAAAATCCACTGGAGAAGGGATAGGCTACCCACTCCAGTATTCTTGGGCTTCCCTTGTGGTTCAGCTGGTAAAGAATCCACCTGCAATGTGGGAGGCCTGGGTTTGATCCCTGGGTTGGGAAGATCCCCTGGGGAAGGGAAAGGCTATCCACTCCAGTATAGTCCATGGGGTCTCACAGAGTTGGACATAACTGAGTGACTTTCACTTTCAGAAGGTTGTAATAACCTCCTTTCTGTTGCATTCTTGGCCAGTCTCCCTTTATCTGATAATCATCTCCTACTCCAAACTTCAAATCTTATCAGTATGATCTAAAACTTCTCATATCATGCTGCTGCTGCTAAGTTGCTTCAGTCGTGTCCGACTCTGTGCAACCCCATACACGGCAGCCCACCAGGCTCCCCCATCCCTGGGATTCTCCAGGCAAGAACACTGGCATGGGTTGCCATTTCCTCCTCCAATGCCTGAAAGTGAAAAGTGAAAGTGAAGTTGATCAGTCGAGTCCGACTCTTAGCAACCCCATGGACTGCAGCCTACCAGGCTCCTCCATCCATGGGATTTTCCGGGCAAGAGTACTGAAGTGGGGTGCCATTGCCTTCTCCTCTCATATCATACCCCTTCTTAAAGTCTTCCTCAGTAGTTCCCCATGTAATCTCTAAAGTCATGGTCATGGCCAAGCAGGGACCTTCATTAATGATTTGGTTCCAAAAGAACTGCCTCCATTTATGACCTTTCATATACTTCTTTTCCCTACCTTGAACTTTACACTCAAGCAATGCTAAACCTATTGAGGTTTTTCAGAATATGTTATGCTCTTTTATGTCCTTGCCGGAGCTTGTCCTTGTGCCAGGAAAATCACACCATCCTCTTATTTTCCTAAATGTCTATTTACACTTTAGATCTCTAATTTAATGTTTCCTCACTGGTGAAATCTTCCAGATTTTCTCTGGGCAAATTTAGGTAACTTATGGTCCTTCTGTCCTATAACAATAATCATTCTTTTCTATTACAACTGTGCTGTTTACATACCTATCTCTCCACCATGCAATTTTGAGGGCACAGACTATGTTTTCTTCTTTGTCAAGCATCTCTAATGCTTGACATTCATTCATTAATCTTGCTCTTCTTTCCTTTATTCATTCAGAAAACTTTTGTTGTATTTATTACCTACAATGAGCTGGACAAGGCACAGAGGGCACCGTGAAAAAAGCTATTTCTCCCTTTATGGTACCTACCATCCAGTGGGAATAAAACTAAACCAACAGACACTTACAGCAATCCCTTTAGGGACATAGGCACAAGGAGCTGTAGGAACAGTTGCTGCTGCTGCTGCTGCTGCTAAGTCGCTTCAGTCGTGTCCGACTCTGTGCAACCCCAGACCCTGGGATTCTCCAGGCAAGAATACTGGAGTGGGTTGCCATTTCCTTCTCCAATGCATGAAAGTGAAAAGTGAAAGTCAAGTCGCTCAGTCGTGTCCAACTCTTTGCGACCCCATGGACTGCAGCCTACCAGGCTCCTCCGTCTATGGGATTTTCCAGGCAAGAGTACTCGAGTGGGTTGCCATTGCCTTCTCCATACGAATAGTTAGGTGGGTACTTAAGCCAGTCTCAGGGATTCCCATAGGAAGTGAGATCCATGTATGCAGAGAGGGAAGAATACTGCTAAGAAGGCTCCTGGTCCTGCACAGTTGGGGAACAGAGGAGAAACAGCAAAATAAAGGGGGGAAAGGCTGTTATTGTATGCAGACATCAGATCCCACAGGCCTTGTGAGTCCATTAAAAGACTTTAACCTGAGAGCCCAGTGAGTCACAAAAATGTTTTAAGCACTTTGTCTTTTTTTTCCCCTTGAAAATTGCCTTTAACCAGTTGCTTTTAATTAAAAAAGCAAAAACATGATTCTTCTAAAAAGCAAAACAACTCAAGGTACAGAAACGATAAGTTAAAAATCACTCCATTATTCCTATTCCCTGAGGCAATTTATGCTGTTAAGCCATGCTTCTCCAAGATGTTATAAATATAAACACAGAATAGGTGTGAGTTTTATTTGCTTATCAACTTTTCTACAAAAATGCAATTATGGTATGTACATTTGAAAACAACTTGCTTTTGCACTTAATACAGTAACATTTTTCCATGTGAATATGTTGGTAAATCTAATTTACTTCTTTGTGATAGTCACATAACATCCTACAGCATGGAGACATGGTGTTTATTTGGCCATTTTATCATTGACAGATTCTGGTGCATTGTCCAGTATTTTGCCACAGCAAACAGTGCTTCCATAAGTACCCCTGTCATACATTCTTAGGTACTTTTATATCTCACTGGAAGAACAGCTTAAAGTAGGGTTGCTGAAACCATGTGACCAACAAGGGATTAACTTTCAAAATATAAACAGCTCATACAGCTCAATATAAAAAAGACCAACCCCAATCAAAAAATGGGCAGATCTAAATAGACTTTCTTCAAAGAAGACTTACAGATAAATAGCAGGTTATGAAAAGATGCTCAACATTGCTAATTACTAGAGAAGTGCAAATCAAAACTACAATAAGTTATCACCTCACACAGGTCAGAATAGCTATCATCAAAAAGTCTACAATAATAAATGCTAGAGAGGGTGTTAAGAAAAAGAAATCCTCTTACACTGTTGGTAGGAATGTAAATTGGTTCAGTCACTATGAAGAACAGTATGGAGGTTCCTTAAAAATCTAAAAACAGACTACCAAGTGATCCTGCAATCCCACTCCTTGGCATGTATCCAGAGGAAACCATAATAATTTGAAATTGCACCCCAATGTTCACTGAAGTACTATTTATAATGACCAAGACATGGAAGCAACCTAAAAGTCCATTGACAGATGAGTGGATAAAGAAGATATCATACACACACACACACATACACACACACACAATGGAATATTATTCAGCCATAAAAATGAAATAACGATATTTGTAGCAACATGGATCAACCTAGAGATTATCATACTAAGTGAAGTAAGTTCAACAGAGAAAGACAAATATATGATATTACTTGTATGTGGAAAAATTATGCAAATAAATTTATATAACAGAACAGAAATAGATTCACAGACATAGGAAACAAACTTATGGTTACCAAAGGGGAAAGTAGGGGGAGGGATAAATTAGAAGTTCAGTATTAACATATACACACTCCTATGTGTGTGTGTTTAGTTGCTCAATCATGTCCAACTCTTTGCAAACCCATGGACTGTAGCCTACCAGGCTCCTCTGTCTGTGGGGATTCTCCAGGCAAGAATACTGGAGTGGGTTGTCATTCTCTCCTCCAGAGGATCTTCCCAACCTAGGGATAGAAACCAGGTCACCCACATTGCTGGTGGATTCTTTACTATCTTGGCCACCAGGGAAGCCCCTTCTTCTCCATCAGTGTTAGTCACTGGGTTGTGTCCGACTCTTTGCGACCCCAAGGACTGTAGCCCACCAGGCTCCTCTATCCAAGGGATTTCCCAGGCAAGAATGTTAGAGTGGGTTGCCATTTCCTTCTCCAACATACTACTATATATAAAATAAATAACCAACCAAGGCTTACTGTATAGCATAGAGAACTATGTTCAATATTTTGCAACAACCTATAAGGGAAAATGGAGAAGGCAATGGCACCCCACTCCAGTACTCTTGCCTGGAAAGTCCCATGGATGGAGGAACCTGGTAGGCTGCAGTCCATGGGGTCGTGAAGAGTCGGATACGACTGAGCGACTTGACTTTCACTTTTTCACTTTCATGCATTGAAGAAGGAAATGGCAACCTACTCCAGTGTTCTTGCCTGGAGAATCCCAGGGACGGGGGAGCCTGGTTGGCTGCTGTCTATGGGGTCACACAGAGTCGGACACGACTGAAGTGACTTAGCAGCAGCATAAGGGAAAAGAATCTGAAAAATAATACATATATATGTATATATGTACAAAACTGAATCACTTTCCTGTACACCTGAAACTAATACAGCATTGTAAATCAACTATACTTCAATAAACAAATAAAAGTTACATAATGGATTTAATGGTATTAAATGATTAAAGCAAAAAACAGGGTTGCTGACTCTGTGGACTTTAATAAACATTACCAGATTAGTTTTCCCTGGAGGTTTCAACAGTTCACAGTCCTACCAGCAAGGTATAATAAGTGCTCATTTCCCTGCATTCCTTCTAGCACAAGACGTCACTGGTCTTTTTAATTGTTGCCAGTGTGATGAATAAATGATTAACTCTTTTTGTTTTGGCCACACTGTGTGGCTTGTGGAACCTTAGCTCCTCATCCAGGGAACAAACCTGAGCCACAGCTGTGAAAGATCCAAACCTTAACCATTAGACCACCAAGGAACTCTCTAAATAATTAAATTAGACTGTCTCTGGTTAATACTTCTTAGTGCCATTTAAAACTTTATTTCCTTTTCTGTGAGCTGCCTGTTCGTATTTTTCCCCATATTCCTATTGTCTTTTGACATTTTGTTACCAATTTATATGAGTTTTGGGTAAATTAGGGGTCATAATCTTTCAGAAGTGCTGCAGATGTTCATCTGAGCCTACAGTTTGTCCTTTGACTTTATGGTGGCTTTTTCCTTAAAGTTTCAAAAAAAAATGTAAGACCATGTATCCTTTTCTTTCTCCCTTCATAGTTTTTCAGATTTCAAAATTATTTTTTTAATCCCTTTATTTTATTAATAAAATTATTATTAAAATTAATTAAAATATTTTTAAAATACTGCAAAGTTATACAAATTTGGAAAATGAATTTTCCACTAAATTTTCTTAAAATATTTAATATATGTGTTTATCTGTTTACTTACAGTTAGCTCTTGAACCCAAACCCATCTGGATTTATTGCTGGATACAGCATGAGATGGTATCTCCCTCACTTCTTCCCCTCAGATGGAGAACCAATTAGGTCAACATAATTTCTTGAATGAATCATAATCTTCCCTCTGAACTGAAATATCACCTTTATCAAATTTTAAGTATGTAAACATACTGTGTCCATTCCTGAAATCAAGTCTATTCCATTGAGAAATTCATTCATATGCCAAAACATATTATTTTGATGACAATTTTATCTTAAATTCTAGTATTTGGTAAGGCAAATATCCCCTTTTTTCTTTTTACAAATTATCTGTCAAACTCTACAAGTACTCTGTTGCAATACTCCACTATTATTATGCTTTTTAATTAAATGCACCTATATTTCAAAGAGGTGATTAAGAGAATCTCAGCAAATCCTGGATGGTGGCATGCATGAACACCAAGTCATTCACAGAACTCCGGGCCTTGATCCCTATTCTCCCCTTTCCCTCAGGTCTCAGGGATTGCCTCATCTGACTCCTAGGAGCAACCTGCACCCAGAGTTCCTCTGGTAACTCTATCCCAGGCTAAAGGGCTGCGTGCTTGGGTTTTCTTTCCCTACAGTTCCTGCTATTTCTGAGCACAAATGCATAGAGGACCAAATCCCAGGCACCCACTAACTGCTGTTCTTGCTTCTGCAGCTGCCCATGAGACTTCTACAAGCCATACTGCTCTCCAGCACAAATCACTCTGGCCTCCTTTTCACAGGCACTGCTGATGGCAAGAAGAAGAGGATAAAGTCAGAAACAAGGTGTTATGAGTAGAACTGTGTCTCCCTAAAATTTATGTACTAAAGTCTAACCCCAGTACCTTAGAATGTGACCTTATTTGGAAATAGGGTCACTGTAGATATAATTAGTTAAGTCATTAAAGTCTATTCAATATGACTGGTACCCTTATTAAAAGGGAAAATTTAGACCCAGAGACACACACACAAAGGGAGAATGTCATGTGAAAATGAAGACAGAGATTCGCTTAGTCATGTCTGACTCTTTGTAACCCCACACACTGTAGCCTGCCAGGTTCCTCTGTCCATGGAATTCTCTAGGCAAGAATATTGGAGTGGGTTGCCATGCCCTTCTCCAGGGGATCTTCTCAACCCAGAGATTGAACCTGGGTCTCCTGCATTGCAGGCAGATTCTTTACCATCTGAGCCACCAGGGAAGCCTGTCTAAAAGCCAAGAGCAGCCAAAGATTATCAGCTAACCACCAGAAACCAGAGGAAAAATGGAACAGATTTCATATGAATCTGGAACAGATTCTCTCTCACAATCCTCAGAAGGAATGAATCCTACTGACACTTTCATCTTGGATTTCTAGCCTCCAGAACTGTGAGACAATACATTTCTATTGTTTAAGCCACCCAGGTTGTGGTGCTCTGTTACAGCAGCCCTAGCAAACTAATGTCCTCAGTTGCATCAAGCTCTTTACAACCCCATGGATTATAGCCTGCCAGGCTCCTCTGTCCATGGGATTTTTCCAGGCAAGGATACTGAAATGGGTTGCCATTTCCTCCTCCAGGGGATCTTCCTGACCCAGGGATCAAACCCTAGTCTCCTGCCTTGGCAGGTGAATTCTTTACCACTGAGCCACCTGGGAAGCCCAGCAATGGCACACAGATGAAGGCAGACTGCCTCCCCACCTGAGCTTGTCTCTCTAATCTCACCTGGGATGGAAGCACCTCAGACTCCCTAATGCTACCCACTGCCTAGACCCCATGTAGAAGCAGGTTGAAAGCTGTGACTTCGTAGGAGGGAGCAGAGGTTGAGGAGGCAGAGTGTTGTGCCTAGGCTTTAGAGATTCAGCAGGGGAAAGGCAGTTAACAACCACTCTGTGAACTACTGAAGCACGGCATGCTGAGGTTTCTGTGAATTATTCTCTATCGCCTCCCCACTGTCTTTTGGCCTCTACCACACAAGAATCCTTACTGTGAAATGTGCAAAGATGACCTATAGTTATTCACTGGTGCTGTGTCTAATCATTCCTCCTGCAACCCTAGTACCTATTCCAGTGTCTGCTTCACAGTGAGTGGTGAGCCTTCATTTATTGGATGGATAGATAGATGGATAGCTAGAAGATCAATGGATGGAAGATCAAAGGTTGGTGGGCAAACGCATAAGGAGATTGTGGGGAGAGAGCAAATTAGCCAAGATGGTGTGTTCAGGCTCTCTCGCCCTACGTTTTGTAAATAATGACCATATAACAGCTGAGCCCATGTATAGCACTGTGCATGCACATCATGAGGTTTATGTAACAGCTGAGATCACTTATAGCACTGCACATGCGTGTTATGAGGTTCTGGCTTGGTCACGGATTGTGTGCTGTATGTACATGTGAGATCCACCTAAAAAGTGTCGGCATTACTGCTGCATCAGGGCTGTGTCTGTGTGGTCAGCCATGAGAGGAGAGACTATTGTGAATACTGCTATGGCTGCTGTGTCAGCCAGAAGAGAATAAATGTGTCTGCAGTTCGGCTCCTCAAGTCTCCTTCCAGCCTCTTAGCTCGCACCTTGCCCACCCTGGGTTCAGCAAACAGTGCAGACAGTGTGAATAGCAAGACAGTTGGCATCACAAACAGGATCAACCATACAGAGATCTTTTGGGTTAAACTTTCTGTGGTTCATGATTCCATAAAGCAGCTGGGATGTCATTACCACTAGGAGCTACTGGGAACGGAGTCAGCCATTGAGTCACTGTAGATTCCTGTTCTTGCCACACAGATCCTACACTCATTCACTCTAGGCTGAAAATTTCCCAGGTGCCAATCACTAAGCGAGGTTTCTAAGTTCCCTTTCATTAGTGTTCCCTCCTGGCAGCTCTTTATAACAGCTTCACCCGAAGGACGTTGAAGCAGCCTCTGACAAATCTCTCTGGGATTCATAACCAACACCCACCCGAAAATCTGCCAAAAGTTTCAGACAAATCCCAGAGAAGAAACTATGTTTAAAAGCAAATCTCTCTCCCTGACACTTCAACACAAATCTCCTTTTAAAAAGAATAAGTTCATCTTGAAACAACTGTCCAAGGAAAGTTAGGTGAATAAACAAAACCAAACCTGAGGCCTATATGTCATTGTACTGCAGAAATTTCCACAGATTGGAACTGTACTAAGGAAGGCAATTTCCAGAGTTGAGGAGAGGCTGAAAGAGACACTGGGGACTTGAAAGCTGGAAATAACAAGAAAAGTGTCTGAGTTTGGCCCACTTGGACAGTTCAAGAGAACCCTACCACTCATTGCTAAGTCGCTTCAGTCGTGTCCGACTCTGTGCGACCCCATAGACAGCAGCCCACCAGGCTCCCCCGTCCCTGGGATTCTCCAGGCAAGAACACTGGAGTGGGTTGCCATTGCCTTCTCCAATGCATGAAAGTGAAAAGTAAAAGTGAAGTCGCTCAGTCGTGTCCAACTCCTAGCGACCCCGTGGACTGCAGCCCACCAGGCTCCTCCGTCCATGGGATTTGCCAGGCAAGAGTACTGGAGTGGGTTGCCATTGCCTTCTACCACTCATTAACCAGCCCTAAAACCTGCTAACTGAAAAATAAATAAATTCATTAAATGCAGAAATAGGGAAGACCTGGAGGCCTAACCAAAGGAACCCCAACTTCCAAAAAAACAAAGGGGGTGTTGGGCACAATTAGATTTATGACCAGGAGTAAGGGCTGGCTCCCAAATGAGGCAGCTGAGTTATACAGAACTGTCATTTTGGTTCGGCTATTTCCAGCTGTGCATGCAGGCACCTAGAGAGGGAAGTGTTTCTCAGAGTGTGGCTGGCCAGGATGGTTGGTGGGGCTTATCAATTCAAATGGTCCAGATCTTTGGTCAAACCTGTGGGGAAGTCATTCGGGAAACACAGGGGGAAGTTTCAAGAATATGATGAGTTCTTGGGAGAATTATGACTCCAGTTTCACTTTAGCAGCTGCCTGTGACAAATACAGCCTCAGGTTTGACTTAAGAAAGGCTGTTCATCATACTTTATTAGTTCCTCTCCAATTTACCACCTGCTTACTGAGGACCAGCCATCTACAGACAGGGCCCTCACTAGATACTGCATCTTCCAGCTTGACTTGCTAGTGCTTGCTTCTCTAATCCTCTCCAGGTTCCAGGTTCATGGCTCCAGCTTCATCCCCTAACATAACTGCCTTTGGGCCATGTAGACTCCCTTCAGATCTCCCTGTTCTTGAATGATTGGGGCTCTGAACATTCCTGGCATCTGCTATTGTCTTGTGTAAAAAATAACTCCCCTGCCATCGCATTCAGCCTCAGGCCTAAACAATGATTGTGCTTTGAATAATGCATGCTGTTCTAGGGCCTGCACAAGAACAATGGGGACACAGATGAGAGAGTGCCTAACTCCACCTGCATATTAGAGGACCCATCAGGAAAGGCCTTCTTGCGCAGAGGAGATGGTCAGACTTTCTCCAAGGGGAGCAGAGTGGGGGTTGAATGTAACTCCAAAGAGGGAAGCAGCAGAGGTAACACTACAGAGACATGAAAGAGGATGTCAAATTAACAAGAAGCCCACCCACTACCAAGGAAGTGAAGTGGTCACATTTACTCTGTGGCCTTGGCTTCCACCACTCTTTCTATAAGGGACTGTTCAGTTCAGTCACTCAGTCGTGTCTGACTCTTTGCAACCCCATGGACTGCAGCATGCCAGGCCTCCCTGTCCATCACCAACTCCTGGAGTTCACTCAAACTCATGCCCATCGAGTCGGTGATGCCATTAAGCCATCTCATCCTCTGTTGTCACCTTCTCCTCCTGCCCCCAATCCCTCCCAGCACCAAGGTCTTTTCCAAGGAGTCAACTCTTCACATGAGGTGGCCAAAGTACTGGAGTTTCAGCCTCAGCATCAGTCCTTCCAATGAACACCCAGGACTGGTCTCCTTTGGGATGGACTGGTTGGATCTCCTTGCAGTCCAAGGGACTCTCAAGAGTCTTCTCCAACACCACAGTTCAAAAGCATCAATTCTGGAAGTAGGGGACATTTGCTTACAAAAGGAAGGAGAAACTGGACTAGAAACCCTCAGGTTCAGAGGATTAAACTGCAGAGATTGAGCATTGTGGCTCTGCCTTTGTCTGAGCATTCCTTGAAATGGCATACTCAAATTATGGAAAGAATTTCTTTGAAGGGCCTTTAGATGAAGAAAATGTGATTCTTACATTGTATCCAGTTAATGAGGAAATTATTGAAGACCATCAAGTGGAACCAGGTGTTTCCTCAACTTCAGAAGTCAAAGAGGAGGCACTGAATACAAATAATCAAGTTCCTCTTCCTCAGACAAATGAGCTTGAGGAAGATTGTCCAAGTTCTAGCTTTAGAAGATCATTTTGTCCCTTGCTGACCACATTGCCTCCGATTAACGATGTGAGTCGGGACACTTTGCGGAACTGGTGCCAACAACTTAAGCTGAGTACGGATGGGCAGAAAATAGAAGTTTATCGGAGACTCCAAGAACATGCTTTTCCTGAAAAAGGTCAGTATATTCCTAAATCATCACGGGAGGCCCGAATGCACACATGTTCAAGGAAGCACAGCATGGTGACCAAGAGGGGAAGTGTACAGAAAAGGAAGATGAGTGAGAGTGAGGAAAGGACTAAAATGGTTGAGGTGGTAACTTCACCTCAGGTAGCCATGCTGGCAGCATGGTCAAGAATTGCGTCAAGGGCTGTTCAACCAAAGGCTGTGAATTCACGTGCCCTTCGTGCCTCTGAATCCTTTCTGCCACAAGCCTCAGGTGTCCAGTGGTGTGTGGTCCATGGCAGACCACTCTTGGCAGACACAGAAGGTTGGGTTCGCCTGCAGTTCCAAGCAGGTCAGACCTAGGTGCCTGACACCCCCAGGAGGATGACCTCCCTCTTCATGTTACCTGCCTGCACTTTTGCACCCCCAGACCTGGAAGACAACCTGTTATGCCCTGAATGCGCTAAGAGGAATAAGAAGATTATGAAAAGATTAATCACAATGGGGAGGAGGAAGAAACCTGGTTTGGATACATCAACATCATTGCTTTCAAATGGACCACGTTTTAAAAAAGAATAAGTGCTTACCAGCAGGGAAGGAATGGGAGGTGGAGAAATGGGTGAAGAGGGTAATTTTATGGTAATCATGGTAACTAGATTTTCGTAGTATCAAATATCGAATAACTATGTTGTATATCTGTAGTGGGTATGTGCGTGGGTGTGCTCAATTACTCAGCCGTTCAGTTGTGCTCGATTCTTTGGGAACTCACGGACTTCAGTCTGCCGGGCTTTGCTGTCCATGGAATTTTCCAGGCAAGAATACTGGTGGAGGACTTGCCATTTCCTTCTCCAGGGGAAACTTCCTGACCCAGGGATCAAACCTGCATCTCCTGCATTGTCAGGAGGATTCTTTACCACGGTGCCATCTGGGAAGCCCTGTACATTTGTAACATAATGTTTTATATGGTTTTACCTCAATTTTTAAAAAGTTAGAATTCACCACTGAAGTCATCTGGTCTTGGACTTTTGCTTGATGAGAAGTTTTTGATTATTGATTCAATCTCCTTACTAGTAATCCGGGGAAAAAGGATAAATGGTGGAGAGCCCACAGTTAAAGTGATTCACATCCCAATGACTGCTATACTTTGTTCTCACCATCCTCAGTGTGGCCTGATGCCTTAAGTACAGATGGGAATGTCTGTATTCTGTACTTAAGGTTTACCTGAAAGTGACTGTTACTAGCTATGTATTGATAGAATGTAATTTGGTTTTGTTTTAGTTAATACATTTTTCAGCAGTTTTTGACTTCATGCTGGATACTCCTTTGTCTGGATGTACTGTAGTATATCCATTCATATCTTGAAGGCCACCTTGATTACTTCCAAGTTTTGGCAATTATGAATAAAGCTGCTATAAACAAACAAACAAAAAAAGCATCAATTCTTCGGCACTTGGCTTTCTTCACAGTCCAACTCTCACATCCATACATGACCACTGGAAAAACCATAAACCTTGACTAGACGGACCTTTGTTGACAAAGTAATATCTCTGCTTTTTATTGGGCTATCTAGGTTGGTCATAACTTTCCTTCCAAGGAGTAAGCGTCTTTTAATTTCATGGCTACAATCACCATCTGCAGTGATTTTGGACCCCAAAAAAATGTACTCTGACACTGTTTCTACTGTTTCCCCATCTATTTCCCATGAAGTGATGGGACCAGATGCCATGATCTTAGTTTCCTGAATTGAGCTTTAAGCCAACTTTTTCACTCTCCTCTTTCACTTTCATCAAGAGGCTTTTTAGTTCCTCTTCACTTTCTGCCATAAGGGTAATGTCAGCTGCATATCTGAGGTTATTGATATTTCTCCCAGCAATCTTGATTCCAGCTTGTGCTTCTTCCAGCCCAGTGTTTCTCATGATGTACTCTGCATATAAGTTAAATAAGCAGGGTGACAATATACAGCCTTGATGTACTCCTTTTCCTATTTGGAACCAGTATGTTGTTCCATGTCCAGTTCTAACTGTTGCTTTCTGACCTGCATATAGGTTTCTCAAGAGGCAGGTCAGGTGGTCTGGTATTCCCATCTCTTTCAGAATTTTCCACAGGTTATTGTGATCCACACAGGCAAAGGCTTTAACATGGTCAATAAAGCAGAAATAGATGTTTTTCTGGAACTCTCTTGCTTTTTCCATGATCCAGCGGATGTTGGCAATTTGATCTCTGGTTCTTCTGCCTTTTCTAAAACCAGCTTGAACATCTGGAAGTTCACGGTTCATGTATTGCTGAAGCCTGGCTTGGAGAATTTTGAGCATTACTTTACTAGCGTGTGAGATGAGTGCAATTGTGCGATAGTTTGAGCATTCTTTGGCATTGCTTCTTTGGGATTGGAATGAAAACTGACCTTTTCCAGTCCTGTGGCCACTGTTGAGTTTTCCAAATTTACTAACATATTGAGGGCAGCACTTTCACAGCATCATCTTACAGAGTACCAGATAGAATTCCCTGTGCTATACAGTAGGTTATTATTAGTTGTCTTTTATGTAGAGTAGTATGTATATGTCAATCCTTATATTCCAATTTATCCCTTCACCACCACCCCCTTACCCCCTTGGTAATCATAAGTTTGTTTTCTACATCTATGACTCAATTTCTGTTTTGTAAATAGGTTCATTTGTACCATTTTTAAGATTCCACATATAATTGATATCATATATTTGTCTTTGTCTGACTTACTTCACTCAGTATAGCAGTCTCTATGTCCATCCATGTTTCTGAAAATGGTATTATTTTCTTCTTTTTTTTGTGGCCGAGTATATTCCATGGTATACATGTGCCGCATCTTCTTTATCCATTCCTCCATTGATGGACATCATCTTTGACTTCTTTCATTGCTGCTGCTGCTGCTAAGTCGCTTCAGTTGTGTCCGACTCTGTGCGACCCCATAGACGGCAGCCTACCAGGCTTCCCCATCCCTGGGATTCTCCAGGCAAGAACACTGGAGTGGGTTGCCATTTCCTTCTCCAATGCATGAAAGTGAAAAGTGAAAGTGAAGTTGCTCAGTCGTGTCCGACTCTTAGCGACTCCATGGACTGCAGCCCACCAGGCTCCTCTGTCCATGGGATTTTCTAGGCAAAAGTACTGGAGTGGGGTGCCATTGCCTTCTTTCATTGGTATCTGATAATTTTCTGAGTACAAGTCTTTTGCCTCCTGAGGTAGGTTTATTCCTAGGTAATTTATTGTTTTTCCTGTTATGGTAAATGGGATTGTTTTCTTAATTTCTCTTTTTGATCTTTTGTTGTTAGTGTATAGGTGTGCAAGAGAGTTCTGTGAATAGATTTTGCATCTGGCAACTTTACCAAATTCATTGATGAGCTCTAGTAGTTTTCTGACAGCATTTTTAGGATTTTCTTTGTATAGTATCATGTCATCTGCAAACAGTGACAATTTTACTTCTTTTCCAATTTAGATTACTTTCATTTCTTTTTCTTCTCTGATTGCTATGGCTAGGACTTCCAAAACAATGTTGAATAAAGTGGTGAGAGTGGACATCCTTGTCTAGTCTTAGAGGAGATGCTTTCTGTTTTTCACCATTGAGAATGATGTTTGCTGTGGGTTTTTCATATTGCCTTTATTATATTGAGGTAAGTTCCCTCTGTGCCCGCTTTCTGGAGAGTAATTTTTTTTTATATCATAAATGAGTGTTGAATTTTGTCAAAAGCTTTTTCTGCATTTACTGAAATGATCTTGTGGAATTTATCCTATAGGTTGTTAATGTGGTGTATCACATTGATTGATTTACACATACTTAAGAATCCTTGCATCTCTGGGGTAAATCACACTTGACTATGGACTATGACTATGGGCTTCCCTTGTGGCTCAGCTGGTAAAGAATCTGCCTGCAATGTGGGAGACCTGGGTTCGATCCCTGGCTTGGGAGGACCCCCTGGAGAAGGGAAAGGCTACCCACTCCAGTATTCTGGCCTGGAGAATTCCATGGACTGTATAGTTCATGGGGTCACAAAGAGTCGGACACGACTGAGTAACTTTCACTTTCACTATGGACTATGATCCTTTTAATGTGTTGCTGGTTTCAGTTTGCTAATAATTTGTTGAGGATTTTTGTGTCTATGTTCATCAGTGATATTGGCCTGTAATTTTATTCTTTGTGATATTTTTCTCTGGCTTTGGTATCCAAGTGATGGTCATCTCATAGAATGAGCATCAAAGTGTTCCTTCCTCTGCAATATTTTGGAATATTTTCAGAAAGATAGGTGTTAACTCTTATCTAAATGTTTGATAGAATTTGTTTTTGAAGACATCTGGCCCTGAGTTTTTGTTTTTTAATCACAGTTTCAATTTCAGTACTTGTGGTTGTCTGCTCATATTTTGTATTTAATCCTGGTTCAGTCTTAGAAAATCATACTTTTCTAAGTGTTCAATCTCCTAGGTTGTCTATTTTTAGCATATAGTTGCTTGAGATAATCTCTTATGATCCTTTGTATTTCTGTAGTGTCTTTTGCAATTTCTCCTTTTTTATTTCTAATTTCATTTATCTGCATCTTTTGCCTTTTTTCCTTGATGAGACTTGATAAAGATTTATCACTTTTGTTTATTTTCTCAAAGAACCACCTTTTATTTTCATTGATCTTTACTATTGTTTTCTTTGTCTATATTTCATTTTTTTCTGCCTTGATTTTTATGATTTCTTTCCCTCTATTAACTTGGGGTTTTGTTTGTTCTTTCTCTGGTTGCTTTAGGTATAACGTTAGGTTGTCTATTTGAGATTTTTCTTGTTTCTTGAGGTAAGATTGTATTGCTATAAACTTCCCTCTTAGAACTGCTTTTGCTCTATCCCATAGGTTTTGGGTAATTTTCTATTGTCATTTGTCTCTAGGTATTTTTAAATTTCCTCTTTGATTTCCTTAGTGACCCATTGGTTATTTAGAACATATTGTTTAGCCTCCATGTGAATGTGGTGTTTTTTTTCTAACAGTTTTCCCCTCTAATTGATGTCTAATTTCATATCATGGTGGTTGAAATAGATGCATGACGTGTTTTCAATTTTCCCAAGTTTACCAGGGCTTGATTTGTGACCCAAGATGTGATCTGTCTTGGAGATAGTTTCATGTACATCTGGGAAGACAGTGTATTCTGCTGCTTTTGGATGGAATGCTCCAATAAACATCAATTAAGTCTATCTGGTTTAATGTGTCATTTAAGGCTAGTGTTTTCTTATTTATTTTCAGACTGGATTAAGTGTCCATTGATTAAATGGGGTGTTAAAGTCACCTACTATTCAGTTCAGTTCAGTTCAGTTCAGTCACTCAGTTGTGTCCGACTCTTTGCGACCCCATGAATCGCAGCACGCCAGGCCTCCCTGTCCATCACCAACTCCCAGAATTCACTCAGACTCACGTCCATCAAGTCGGTGATGCCATCCAGCCATCTCATCCTCTGTTGTCCCCTTCTCCTCCTGCCCCCAATCCCTCCCAGCATCAGAGTCTTTTCCAATGAGTCAACTCTTCCCATGAGGTGGCCAAAGTACTGGAGTTTCAGCTTTAGCATCATTCCTTCCAAAGAAAGCCCAGGGCTGATCTCCTTCAGAATGGACTGGTTGGATCTCCTTGCAGTCCAAGGGACTCTCAAGAGTCTTCTCCAACACCACAGTTCAAAAGCATCAATTCTTCGGCACTCAGCCTTCTTCACAGTCCAACTCTCACATCCATACATGACCACTGGAAAAAGCATAGCCTCGACTAGACGGACCTTTGTTGGCAAAGTAATGTCTCAGCTTTTGAATATGCTATCTAGGTTGGTCATAACTTTCCTTCCAAGGAGCAAGCATCTTTTAATTTCATGGCCGCAATCACCATCTGCAGTGATTTTGGAGCCCAAAAAAATAAAGTCAGGCACTGTTTCCACCTACTATTAGGGTGTTACTATTGATTTCCCCTTATATGGTTGTTTGCATGTGCCTTGTATATTGAGGTGCTCCTTTGTTGGGTGGATATATATTTACAAAGGTATGTCTTCTTCTTGGATTGAACCCTTGATTATTAGGTAGTGTCTTTCCTTGTCTCCTGTAGCAGTCTTTATTTAAAGTCTATTTTCTGATACGACTATTGCTATTTCAGTTTTCTTTTGATTTCCATTTGCATGAAATATCCTTTTCCAACTTTCAGTCTGTTTTTGTATCCATTCAGCCAATCTATGTCTTTTGGGTGGAGCAGTTAAATCCATTTACATTTAAAGTAATTTTTGATATGTGTATTTCTTTTGCCATTTTCTTAATTATTTTTGGTTTGTTTTTGTTGGTCTTTTCTTCTTTCCTTCCTCTTTTGTTCTCCTCTCTTGTGGTTTGATGACCATCTTTAGTGTTGTGGTTGGGTTGCTTTCTTATTTTTGTGTGTATCTATCATAGCTTTTAATTTGTATCTCCCCTGAGATTTTGATATAGCAGTCTCTCTTTCTTTCTCTCTCTCTCTCTCTCTCTCTCTCTATATATATATACACACACACACACACACACACACACATATATGGTGTCATTGTTGTTGTTTAGTCACTAAGTCATGTCCGATTCTTTGTGACCCATGGACTATAGCCCACCAGGCTCTTCTTTCCATAGGATTTCCCAGGCAAGAATACTGGATGAGGTTGCCATTTCCTTCTCCAGGGGACCTTCCTGACTCAGGGATTGAAGCTGCATCTTCTGCATTGGTAGGCAGATTCTTTGCCACTAAGCCACCGGGGAAACCACTATAAATGCAAGTTTAAATTGCTGGCCTCTCTATTTCCCATTTCCTGCATTTGTGCTTTCCTCTTCTTATGGTTGCTAGTTTTGATGTCATGTTTGTGTATGGATGATTTCCTGCTTTTACTTTAGGTTTTGTTTTACCAGTGAGGTTTCTCATTTATGATTTTCTTGTTTCTAGTTGTGATCTATTTTTCTTCCTCTGCCTAGAGAAGTTCCTGTAGCATTTTTTGTAATACTTTTCCAGCTTTCAGTCTGTTTTTGTATCCATTCAGCCAATCTATGTCTTTTGGGTAGAGCAGTTAATCCATTTACATTAAAAGTAATTTTTGATATGTGTATCTCTACTGCCATTTTCTTAATTATTTTTGGTTTGTTTTTGTAGGTCTTTTCTTCTTTCCTTCCTCTTTGTTCTCCTTTCTGTGGTTTGATGACCGTCTTTACCCACCATCTCCTCTCTTGTGGGTTTGATGGTGCTGAATTCTAGTTTTTGCTTTTCTGTAAAGCTTTTGATTTCTTTGTCAAATCTTGGCTGATAGAGCATTATTGACTGTAATTTTATCCCTTTCGACAAGTTAAACATATTATGTCACCCTCTTCTGACCCACAGACTTCCTGCTGAAAACTCAGCTGATAACCTAATGGGGAGTCCCTTGTATGTTGTTTGGTGCTTTTCCCTTTTTGCTTTTAATATTTTTCTTTGTATTCAGTTTTAACAGTTTGATTAATATGTGCCTGGGCATGATCCTCCTTAGGTTTATCCTGTACAGGACTCTCCACACTTTCTGGATTTGGGTGTCTAATTCCTTTCCCATATTTGGGACATTTTCAACTATAATTTCTTCAAATATTTTCTCAGACTCTTTCTCTTTATCTACCTCTTCTGAGACCCCTATAATTCAATGCTGGTGTGTTTAATGTTTTCCCAGATACTCTGAAATTTATTTTCATTCTTTTTTCTTATTCTGTTCCATGGTAGTAAATTCCACCATTCTGTTTCTAGCTCACTTATTCATTCTTCTGCCTCAGTTATTCTGCTATTGATTCCTTTTAGTTTATTTTTCATTTCAGTTATTGTATGTGTTTGTTCTTTAGTTCTTCAGTTCTCCTAGGTCTTTTTAAAATTTTATTTTTAGTTGGAGGATAATTGCTTTTCTTCTAGGTCTTTGTTAAACATTTCTTGTATCTTCTCATTGTGTGCCTCCATTCTTTTTCCAAAATCTTGGATCATCTTCACCATCATTACTCTGAATTCTTTTCTAGATAGGTTGTGTATCTTCTCCTCTTCATTTAGGTGCTCTTATAGGTTTTTTTCTTGCTCCTTCATCTGCAATGTATTTCTTGATTTCATTTTGTCTAGCTTACTGTGTTTGCGGTCAGCTTTCTACAGGTTGCAGGATCGTAGTTCCTCTTGCTTCTGGTGTCTGCCCACTGGTGGATGACATTGGTCCAGAGGCTTGTGCCATTATCCTCTTGATAGGGGGTTTGACCAGTGTCATAACCAGAGGCTGCCTTACATATTGAGCAGGGCCTCCCCTTTGCTCTGTGTTTGGCACTGTCTTGTCAGAGGTGGAGTCTGCTCCCTATTTGTTGGAGTAGAGGCCCCCAGGTCTGTTTCTTCACTGTGTTTCTGATCCATAATGCAAGATAGGTGGTATTGGAGCACTCTCACTGGGATGGAAGTGACTGAGCATTCCTCCTCTGGAATCGTTCACGTGTGGTGTATTCTATTGTGTCACCTTTCACCCTCTGTGTGAGCTCTCAGATTGCACTGTTGTTGGCACTGCTCTTGGCACCAACTTAACTGTGGGTATGACAGCACTGGCCCTAGTGTCTCAGACATTGTTTTCATCAGGCCACCAGCATAGATTCACTGGATTCAGGTCTCAGGATTGCAGTAATAACAGATTTAGACCCACTGTGGGTGCTACTGAGGCAGCTTAGATTCTACCTGGGTCTAACCCCCCATGTGTATATATACCTACAAAGTATACAGCTACTAAAGCCAGACTCATCTTGGCTTTAGGAGCACTTGTCCATATAGATGATCTATAGGTACTGAGCTTACAAAGTCAGTCACAAGACTGTAAATTCAGTATTTATGCAGTTGCAAAGAGAAATTTGAGCTTTCCTTCTTTAGTTGCATGGCTGCCTCGAGTTCAGTGGTTTTAGCCCCACCTCTGTGTGTGGACCAGCCACAGCAGGTCTGCTTCTGTGGTCTCCCTGGAGCACGCAAGTCCACCCATTCATGGAGGGAGTGTGGAGGTGGTTCTGTGGATGGGGTCATGAGAGCCCAGGCAATGACAGGCACATATGGGAGCTGGTGGCCCCAGGTGCAAGATCAGCCCCAGTGGGGTCCTTCCCAGTGCTTGACCATGGGCACAAGAGAGCTGGCCCTAGTGCTGACAAGGCATGTAGGGAGGTCAGCAGCTATGGTTGAGAGAAAATCAGCCCCAGCAGGGGTCTTTCCTAGTGCCCAGTCATTGGTGCAAAAGAGCCGGCCCTGGTGTTTTGAGGTGTACAGGGAAGCCAGGAGCCACAGGCTTGAGAGGGCTGGCCCCAGTGACAACAAGTCATGTGAGGGACCCAGAGATTGTGGGCCTGAGAGAACCAGACCTGGGAGGGGACCCTGCCAGTGCCCGTGAGGCAGGGCTACCATGTGGGGAGAGAGGCTGCAATGGCGACCCTGTCCCTCATGCATCTCTTAACAGTGGTACTGACTATCCACACAGTATTCTTGCCTGGAGAATTCTATGGACAGAGGAGCCTGGCAGGCTACAGTCCATGGGGTTGCAAAGAAACGGATACAACTGAGCAATAGCACACAGCACACACAGTCATAATTCTACCCTAGACAAGATAATACCCAGGTCAACTTATTTAGAAGATAATCTGATCTAGATCTTGTGCCAAGTGGCTCTGCAGTTGTCAGTTAATAAGAGTGTTAGTTGATGTATTTTCTTGAGAACTTGGTTGATGTGATCTGTTCTCCCAGAGCCTATTCACTTCTGGCCATGGGACATTGAAATGCTGGCCCAGGGCATGGACCTGTGATGTCCTGATAAAGGCCTGGAGAATTCTATGGACAAAGGAGCCTGGCAGGCTACAGTCCATGGGGACGCAGAGTCAGACATGACTGAGTTACTAACACTTCACTTTTTGCTTCTATGGCAGTCCAAGTTTTCTCCAGAAACATTCCTAGTTGCAAACTTCCTCACTCCCACTTCCTCAGGCTGTCTCCTCACAGCCCTTCCCAGGTTTGCTCTCCAAACCCCAGGTTCCAGCACCCAATCCCCATTCACACTGGCAGACATACGTCTCAGGGTGGAGTGCACAGGGCTGTGACAGAGACTGTCTTTGTGAGTCTGACTCTGTCTTGCATGCAACAGATTGCTTACTGAACTCTCCTCTGACAGCCCCCTAAGTTCTCCTTCTGTCCCAATTGATCTCCCTGCTGGTGACGGGAGTTCCCAAGATGTGGGAACCTCTCCTTCAGATCCCCCCACCCCTGGGAACCAGCCTCACCCTGCTTCCTCTCTTCTTTTCCCCTTCTTTCTTGCATCCTACCCAGTCACTTGGTGATCTTTCCTGTCCTTTGAGGACTCTCAGGTCCTCTGCTAGTGTTCAGCTGGTGCTTTGTGAGAATTATCCCATTTGTAAATTTATTCTTGGTGCATTGTCTAAAGAGATGAACTCTATGTCCTACTGCCCTGCTATCATGACCTCCTCTAAATATCATTTTTGATAGCAGTTTCCCTTTCATGAATCATTACTAAGGTGCAGCAATGTCTCAGGATGGTCCACAAATAGATGATTAAGGTCAGCCCCTGTCTTCAAGGCCATGCTTTATATGAGAAAAGTGTTAGTCACTCACTTGTGTCTAACTCTGCGAACCTATGGACTGTAGCTCACCAGGCTCCTCTATCTATGGGATTTCCCAGGCTTTACTGGAGTGGGTTGCCATTTCCTTTTCCAGGAGATCTTTCCAACCCAGGGATTGAACCCAGGTTTCCTGCATTGCAGGCAGAGTCTTTACCATCTGAGTCACCAGTGAAGTCAGTGGACTTTTTTCTACTTTCTGTGACAGCCCCTCTGTCCTGAATTTTTATTATTATGCAAACTAGCCTTTTTAACTATTTGAGTGAGACCTAAATCTTTACCCAGCACTATTTCCTTGTCATACCTTGCTGGGGCTTTGGAATATAGAAGAGGTGGAAAAATAAGAGCTCTTACCCTCAAAGGCCTGCCAGTTACTTTGGAGAAAAGTCTACTGACTCCATTGTGACATTTAGCCAGAAGAAGAAATAGTCCAGGGCCAGACTGGGTGCCCTTTAGCTCAGAGATCATTGAAGCCAATTATCTCCTCTCTTTCTCTTTTCCTGTCTACGCTGAGGACCCTGTGGTGAGGGCCTGCCTTGTGAGTCCCGTGCCCATCTCTCAAAGAATACCGCCATCCTGGGGCTGCCCTAAGTCTGGATAATGCTTTCCAGGGCCCAGGGAGGGGGCTGATGTGGCAGTCTCAGACCTGAACCACCCTGATTTTCCTAGGTCATAGATGATCTCTGAACTCATTCCCCTACAACTATCCCTCAACCATCTGCAAGGCACCAACCCCTCACCCACGTCTCATGTCTCTCCTGCCTCTGTCCTTCTGCAGCATCCAGTCCTCTCTGGGCATTGATCTGGCTCCATACTGATCCTGCATGCTGCTGCCATGCTTCTGAGGACAGATCAATCAGTAGTAACCATCATCTGACGTCTCCTTGCCTCCCTCCTCATGACTTCCCCTACTTAGAAATGGGACTGTTGTAGGAAAGAGAAAGGGGCATGAGAAAATGGTCACATCCCAGGTCACATCAGAGTCCCTGGGACAGCCGCCAAGTGTGGGTTCTTGGCTGCACACAGGAAAAAATTCAAGAGCACGCCATAGTAAAGTGAAAGAAGGTTTATTCAGGGAGGAAACACACTCCAGAGACAGAATGTAGACCATTTTGGAAGGCAAGAGAAGCAACAGGGTATGGAGTTGTTAGTTTTCACAAGGGTGAGTAATTTCATAGGCTAATAAGTGGGAAGAATATTCTAGCTATTTTGAGAAAGGGTTGGGGATTTCCAGAAATTGGGCCGCCATCCCTTTTTTTGACCTTACGTTCAGTCTTAGAACTGTCATGACACCTGCGGATGTGTCGTTTAGCTTGCTGATGTGTTACAGTGAGCATATACGGAGTCTCCAGGTCTAGTGGAAGTCCACTTGTACACCATCTTGGACTTAGTTGGTTCTAATCAGTTTATGTCTTGTCCTTGGACAATGTCATTCTTTTAAATGTTGTGCCCTGCCCCTTTCTTGTCTTGGAGCCACACTACGATCCTCATTTTACAGGTGATGGAGATCTAATGAAGGTGAGCCATGATGTGAACATGAAGCAATAGTGTCAAATGGAAGGAATGTCTCTGGCCCTGATCTATTCACTTAGAGAGAATTTTTAAAATTTCATTTGAAAGATTTCCTACCTGTCTAATGTTCTCCATCAACTGTTGTTCTTCTCAACTGTTAGCCTCTCCTCAGTTACCGACTCTAGCCCACAGCATTCTAACGGGTCTTTGTGAAATCGGCGGGCCCCAGGGGTATGCAGCATTGTCCCCACTTTATAAAGATGAGTAGGAGAGAGAATTAGGTGCCTTCACTCAGTCTCCCAGGCTCACATAGCCTCTCTTGGTCATGTGTTCCAAGCCCTAGTAAAGGACCCCAACTTTTACCACCAAGGCCCCAAGCAAGAAACCTGGGGCTCATCAAAGATGCCATTTCCTTCTCCCCCCCCGCCCCCCCCCCCCGCCCACCCCGCTCCTGCCTCCCCCGTGCATCAATTTGGTCATTAAGACTGTTCTCCCTCATCGGTGTCTCAAGATTTTCTCTCCTCCTCCCCTTTATTTCTTCTGTATTACTGTGTAGTATTTATTTCTGCATTACTGTGTAGTATTGATAACAACAAGATGTCATCTGTGTTTCAGGGAGGACTCTCACATTCATATAAAAGAAATATAACTTCATCTAGATTTACTTCAATTTCTATTTGGAGCCCCCCCACCACCAGCAAAGCCATCGTTCCATAGGAAGAGTGGAAATTAATCCCAATATGTTTTAGTTCACCCCTGCCCCACCTCATATCTCTCTGCCTCCTCTGTGCCATCTCTGTGACACCACTGCCTATTCACTGGACTTGGGTCCCCTAAGATCTCTCTGGAGCCCTTTCCTTTCCCCACTCACTCAAAAACTCTGCCCAGATAGCATCATCAGCAGACCCTCTTCAGGACCTATCCAATGCTCTGGGTCTTGGACTTGGGGACCAACACTAGGAGCCTATGACCCTTCCCTTCTGGAACCTTTCTAACTCTTCAGACTCCCATCTTCCTCCCAGCCCCACCCCACCCAAAGGAACTTTTAATTTTGATTTTAGACTAAAAGGCACTCCCTCTATTGTGATGTTTACCCTCAGAGGCATCTCACTTAATCTTCTTAGTGAGTTTGAGTTTTAGCCAGAGACTATCAGGGTGTTTTCTGCTATTGCTCTCCTTCCCTGAAAAAATTAAACTGGACCAACTTCTGGGATGGAGATGGCTAGGGGAAAGTTCTGAAAATAAATAAATAAATAAAGGAAAATACACAGAAGAGAAAAACATCAATATCTCAAATATTACTTTAATCTTGTGTTTTATTTTCTCAGAAGAGGGCTGTTGGAGGATGGAGGGAACAAAAAGTGCCCACCAAAGTGAGAGGGCATCTTGAGATTGAAAAATGAGGATGGCAGCTCTGTATAACCAATGGATCCGTTTATAATAGGGTAACATACCCACAGGGTGGGATCAGGGTGGGATAATAGGAGAGCATTTGCGAATGCATTCCACACAAATTAGAAGCCACTGGGACTGTTTTATAGTTAACCTAGGGAATAGGAGTACATGCTTGGAAATAAGATATGCATTCCTATGTCAAGACTTATGAATGAGTAACTAGTCTCATGGGTGCCAGGATTATGTCAGCAAAGGTCTTCACCATTGTTTGGGTACTAACAGAACATAGACGTCACCTGGTCCTGTGCAGTGCATGCTGTGCTCAGTCACCTGATTATTAAACAATATGTATTAACTACAAAGCCCTTGATAACAGATAAGTAATCTGCCACATAGTAGAGTCCTGAGTAAGGTAAGTGGAAGAACTGGAGGAACTCTATGGGCCCAGGATGGCATCAATTATACTAACAGCCATACAAAGACCCTATCTCTAGCTCAGATCATTTTATTGTGCTTAACATTCAAACTACCAACTCACCAACTTCACTTAGACATCTAAGAAGCACAATGATACAACATAATTATTACTGTTTTGAGCATTAAAGATCTCCATTGACATTTAACCCCTGACACAAAGCAGAATTTAAAATAACCTCAAATCTATACTTAAGTCATATGCAGTTCATTCCAGTTGAGGTAGCATCAATTTGCTAGTATCATAATCACAGAGAAGAGCCCCACCAACTGGGGAGCTGGTTCTTGTATGTTAGAGTACCTACAGAATTAGGGGCCTGTTGTCAGTTGGATGATAATGGCTTCTGATTGGATAGTGAAGTGAAGTAAAGAAGAAGCGAAATTGCTCAGTTGTGTCCGACTCTTTGAGACCCCATGGACTGTAGCCTGCCAGCCTCCTCCATCCATGAGATTTTCCAGGCAAGAACACTGGAGTGGGTTGCCATTAGTGGGGTGGTACTAATTAGGAGGTTTGTGGCTTAAGCTTTCTCTAAGAAATATTACTTAATGGATTCCGAAGTGCTTTGTTAAACTTGTAGAATGTAATTATAAGAAATACATTCTTCTAAAAATAAATACATAAATTAAAAAAAAATTTTTTAAAAAGGAAATATATTCTTCTGAAGGACTGTTTATTGGGTGAAGAGTGGGAGAAATCTCTCCATCAATGAAACAGGAATAAAATTCCTAGTTTCAACAAAGGTAAAGGGCAGAGGTTTGAGACTACACTTTCAGAGACCATTTCTATTGAATGTTACCAGAGAAGTGTTTCAAAATAGTGAAAGTGAAATCCCTCAGTCGTGTCCGACTCTTTTCGATCCCGTGGACTATAACCTACCAGGCTCCTCCGTCCATGGGATTCTCCAGGCAAGAATACTGGAGTGGGTTGCCATTTCCTTCTCCAGGGGATCTTCCTGACCCAGGGATTGAACCTGGGTCTCCCGCCTTGCAGGCAGACGCTTTAACCTCTGAGCCACCAGGGAAGCCCTTTCAAAATAGTGTCAGGCTTCAAAAACCATGATGAGTTGTAGTCCTTTCTTCTGACTGTGAAACTGGCCAGTAGAACCACTTGGTGGGCCTAGTGTTTGAAGTTGATTGTTTTTCTCTGCATTGGAGAAGGAAATGGCAACCCACTCCAGTGTTCTTGCCTGGAGAATCCCAGGGATGGCGGAGCCTGGTGGGCTGCCATCTATGGGGTTGCACAGAGTCGGACATGACTGAAGCAACTTAGCAGCAGCAGCAGCTCTTCTCTGCCTTTGGGAAGGATAAAAGGGAAAGAATGCTAGGTGAAGGGTTCCTTTCTGATGTAATTTCTTATGTTTTGTTCTTCATTATCATGGTTTGCTTCCTTTCCTGAAGAAGAAAGGGAAGGGTTAATATCTTATATATTCTATTATTTTAATTTTTCATATTAATATTGAGGGTGTGCATTGTAACAAAACTTTAAGTAACAAAACTCTCAAAAAGTTAAAAGTGGGAATTCCCTTGCAGTTCAGTGGTTAGGACTCCACACTTTTAAAAAAAAGTTAAAGGTTTAACTCCATGACTACTCACCCTTTGCCAAATGTTACCAAATATTTCCTTTCCTTTATAAGGCAAGTAGTTCTTTTAGCTCTGCTTATTTTTATATATATTGAGAATTCCCTGGTGGTTCAGTGGCTTGGACTCTGCACTTTCACTGCTGAGGGCCCAGATTCAATCCCTGGTCAGGGAACTAAGATCTCCCTACTACTATTTTGCTTTTTATTTTTTTCTTTCTTTCTTTCTTTTTTTTTTTTTTTAAGAGATCTTAGTACCCTGACCAGGGATTGAATCTGGGCCCTCAGGGGTGAAAGTACAGAGTCCAAGACACTGGACCACCAGGATTTCCCAGTATTGCTTTACATTTGAACCTACATTTTCCTCATTGAATGTCCACATCTATACATATGTAAGTAAGTTTATAATCTATTTTGTAATGTCTTAAGATAGAACAAACTACAGTATATTTAGCCATTGATATATCACACTATACTTAACCATCAAGTTTCTTTCCACTCTTTGCTGTAAGAAGCATTTCTGCAATGATGATTCTTGTGTGTGCATATGTGTGACTTTTCCTTGGGATAGATAAGATGTGTATTTACTGAGTCCAACTGTAGCTGGGTGGGTGGGTGGGAGAAAGGGATGAGATGGGTCAAAGAGCTCAGACTTTAGTTTTCAAAGCTAGATGTTTCGGGGGCTTATCTCTCTGGTGCAGGCCTTAAAAGGTGGGGTGCCCAATATAGGGTTCAAACCCTTCAGTCTTCAGGGAGAAGCTCCAGGCTTTGAATTCCCTCTTGATTGTGAGTTATAAACTGGGGATGGGGTGTATAATCAGACTGTATGCCAGCCTCTCCTACTCACTTCGACATGGTTTTCTTCTCATTTGCCAGTGTGTAGTTGTCACTTAACCAAGCTTTAGGTTTTTCCTAGAGGAAATTGTTCCACATGTAGCTATAGACTTAGTGTGTCTGTGGGAAGAGGTGAATCCAGGATCTTCCTATGTCACCATCAAACTGGAATCTTCAAACACATATACCTTTAAGTTTATTCTATAATTTCATAATTTTTATATTAATTTCTTTAACCTTCAGGAACATACTTCTATAATTGGTTAAGGATCTATCTCAATTTCCTTCTGTATGTATGGAAACAATTTGTTGGCTCATTTACCTTTCTGAACTGATTTGAATAGCCACTTTTTTATATATACTAAATGTCAATATATACAAAATTTCAAGGTCAAAAGAGGTATCTTGGCAAGAGTTGTGTGTCTGGTAGAAATTGGCATTTCCGTGACACTTGGATCTTGCAAGTGAAAACAATCTCTGAGGATAATGTGTAGAGTAAGAAGAAGAAAATCTGAAAGGCAAAGACAAAGAAGGATGAGGCATGGGGGAGGGATGCAGTGTCTGCTACATCTAAAGCCCCTAGGGAGCACTGCATTCCTACCCTAGGATCCCCATCAAGGGTACAGGTCCCCACCTTTAGATTTGGCTCAGATCAGCCTTGATGGTTCTTGTGGCTCTATTTTGCCCTTGGTATTCTTGGGTCTCTGATCAGCATTAACTCCTTTCTATCACCACTTGTGGGAGCAGAGATTGGTTCTTACAACTAGATGGCACCACTGACATTTCATGCTTGCAACCATTAGATGCTGGAACCATCTTGCACAAATGAACACCTATATTTCCCAAAATGCCAGTAGCATCTCCCCTGACAAACCCTGGAGGAAAGATTACTAAAGAAGTTGTTGCAAGTCTACTGAGGAAATAATGAAGAGCTGAGTCAGAGAAATGACAAAGAACTGAGGGGGAGAACAGGCATAAGGAATATTTATGCAATAAAATCAACAAGAGTTGGTCTTGGATGGATGATCCAGGGTAAGCTAGATGGAAGTGTCAACCAGGATTCCCAAGGTTGTAGTTTGGGCAGTGGGGTGGTTCAGTATTTCATCCATCAAGACAGAACTACACATGCAAGAGAAGATCTGGATAGGTAGAGAATGATTAAGTCAATTTGGAACATGTTGAATTTGAGATCCCTGTGATAGATTGTTTGGGAACATCCAGAAATCCAGGAAACAAGTACAGAGAAAAATCCAGTCCAAAAGACTGAGAGGGAAGAGCAGGTTTGGGAACCACTCATGGCCTACATACCAATAAGTATTAGTAGCATTCCCTGGTGACTCAGCTGGTATGGAATCTGCCTGCAGTGAAGGAGACCTGGGTTTGATCCCTGGGTTGGGAAGATCCTCCGGAGAAGGGAATGTCAACCTACTCCAGTATTCTTGACTGGAGAATCTGCATGGACAGAACAGCCTGGCAGGCTACAGTCTGTGGGGTGAGAAAGAGTCAGACACGACTGAGTGACTAAGCACAAACAGTGGGAAACATCCCACTAACATACACAGACCACTGTGTTACATGTTTCTGCAGCCAAGCCTGCCTATGGCCTTAGTTTGGATGCTCTGCTGTGGATATCTGTCCTATTCCAAGCTTTTCTGTGACTTGTTCTTGTTTGACAGTGTACTGAGGAAGAGGCAAGGGCTTAGAAGTGGACAGGCTCTGTGAGGAAATGCTCACCATGTTCAAAGACAGAAGACATTCACTCCATCACTGGGAAACCTGAAGGACTGTCCTTGAGAATTTGGGAAATGGAGGCCCCTGGGTGACCCCACTTGAGAGAGTAATTGCAATCCCAAATCATGAGGTTGACAATGTGTAAGAAGCTTTAGCTGTCACTAAAGGAGTATTTTTGTGAATTTCAAAAATATTATCAGTTCAGTTCGGTCGCTCAGTCGTGTCCGACTCTTTGCAACCCCATGAATCGCAGCACGCCAGGCCTCCCTGTCCGTCACCAACTCCCGGAGTTCACTCAGACTCATGTCCATCGAGTCAGTGATGCCATCCAGCCATCTCATCCTCTGTTGTCCCCTTCTCCTCCTGCCCCCAATCCCTCCCAGCATCAGAGTCTTTTCCAATGAGTCAACTCTTCGCATGAGGTGGCCAAAGTCCTGGAGTTTCAGCTTTAGCATCATTCCTTCCAAAGAAATCCCAGGGCTGATCTCCTTCAGAATGGACTGGTTGGATCTCCTTGTAGTCCAAAGGACTCTCAAGAGTCTTCTCCAACACCATAGTTCGAAAGAATCAATTCTTTGGTGCTCAACTTTCTTCACAGTCCAACTCTCATATCCATACATGACCACTGGAAAAACCATAGCCTTGACTAGACGGACCTTTGTTGGCAAAGTAATGTCTCTGCTTTTCAACATGTTATCCAGGTTGGTCATAACTCTTCTTCCAAAGAGCAAGCAAGAGAAGACTCTACACATGGACATCACCAGGTGGTCAACACCAAAATCAGATTGATTTTATTCTTTGCAGCCAAAGATGGAGAAGCTCTATACAGTCAACAAAAACAAGACCAGGAGCTGACTGTGGCTCAGATCATGAACTCCTTATTGCCAAATTCAGACTTAAATTGAATAAAGTAGGGAAAACCACTAGACCATTCAGGTATGACCTAAATCAAATCCCTTATGATTATACAGTGGAAGTGAGAAATAGATTTAAGGGCCTAGATCTGATAGATAGAGTGCCTGATGAACTATGGAATGAGGTTCGTGACATTGTACAGGAGACAGGGATTAAGACCATCCCCATGGAAAAGAAATGCAAAAATATATATATATATATATATATATATATATATATATTATCACCTGAACTTTAAATGTGGTTCCAGAGGCTGCCCATACACCTTTCTCAATTTTAGACAGATCTAGTTTGTAGAACTAAATTAACAATGAAGTTGCTGGGATATATAAGTAGAGGGTAGATTTTCCTTGCTTTTTTACCCCCCACATTAGGAAATGTAAGTAAGTATTGGGGTTTCCCCAGTGGCTCAGCGGTAAAGAATCCACCTGCAATGCAGGAGATGCAGGTTGGTCCCTGGGTCAGGAAGATCCCCTGGAGGAGGCATGGCAACCCACTCCAGTATTCTTGCCTGGGGGATTCCATGGACAGAGGAGCCTGGTGGGCTACAGTCCACAGGGTGACAAAGGGTCAGACACAACTGAAGAGACTGCACAAACACACACACACACAGAGTAAGTATTGTTTGAAGAGAATTTTCTGTGGGTCTCTTGAGTTCCTATGTGTCTCATTGGGTATGCCATTCAGACCATTTCTCAAGACTGAGTTTACATGAGCAATCTCAAGGGATAAAAGCATGTCTCACCAGGACACAGGCTTGTTTACTGTTGCTATAAAAGCAAAGGATTTACTAAGTTCAGTGTTCCTCAGCTGTAAAGCAAACCCATTGCACGTGCCCCATCCATCCGTGTTCATTGCGACTCCTGTGTGGAGTTTAGGGGCAAAGGAAACCCTGCAATCATGCTGAAGCTCAACCTCCTTCTTGCGCCATGAGTAGTAAAGTCTGTTGTCTCAGGAGTCCCATATCTTCTACCACTGTTGAGACAAAAACAACATATTCACTGTAAGCAGGGGAAAATCAAATCACAGTTCCTTCAAGTATGTATTACCTCTGTAACAGCAAACTAATCGACATTATTATACAATTAGAAATAATTCTTTACTCCTGCTGGCTGCATGCTAAGTCTCTCTAGTCATGCCCGACTTTTTGTGACCCCGTGGACTGTAGCCCATTAGGCTCCTCTGTCCATGGGATTCTCCAGGCAAGAATACTGGAGAGTGAAGGAAAGTTACATGGCTCAAAATAGCCTGGTGTTAAAACTCCCCTCCAGGTCCTCCCCACCATGCTATGCAAAACAAAGAACTCTCTCACCCGAAGGAAAAAAAAAATGGACATTAAGATTGATTATGCCCAACACCCAGCCGGTCCAGCCTCTGGCCAATCTCCAGAATTCCTTGCCCCAGCCGTTTAAGAGACAACTACTCCGAACAACCTTGGAGAAAAACAGGCCCCCTTAAGACAGTCGATTTCCACATACATGCCTATATATACTTACTCTTTTGTTGGGTTAGTGCAGCAGCTCCCTAATCTGACTGCTGCCCCTTCTCGCCTCATTAAAGGTGATCTGTTCCTGTAAAGGGCCGGTCTGGTTCTTTTTCCTAACCGAACCACACATTCTCTAACTCCCTTACCCTATACAGGAGTGGGTAGCCATTCCCTTCTCCAGGGGATCTTTCTGACCCAGGGATCAAACCTGAGTCTCCTGCATTGCAGGCAGATTCTTTACCATCTGATATTAGGGAAGCTCTCCTAATATAAGGGTGGACTACTTAGGTGGGAATACTTTCAGGAGCAGGAAGAGCTAGGTTTGGAGCAGGAAAAGCTCAGTTCCCCCTCCTCCCTGGCCCTGGAAGAGCTTAGAAGGGGATCAACCAAAATGTCGGGAAAATCTTCTGGTTGGTTCTCCAGGTTTTACACTACGAAAGCCATACAGGGCGGGATTTTGGACCATGAAAGGACCGTGGAAACCTGAACGTAGAGAATATCGCTCCACTTTTTTCCATTCTGTGGCAATAAAGATCTAGTTGCATAATGGTGGGGAGCCTGGTGGGCTGCCGTCTATGGGGTCGCACAGAGTCGGACACGACTGAAGTGACTTAGCAGCAGCATTATAATTTAGAGACCCGTTTTCAGACCATTTTTCTCCATTCCCCAACTTACAAAAAGGCCTGGCACTGCTACAGTAGAACTTAAGTTTCTCCTTTTTTAACCCTTCGATTTTAAAGAACTACCAGTTCTTAGGGATACACTCCAGAAGTGTTTCTTCTGGCTTGTAGAGGGATCCTCCCATGTTGAGTAACCTGAAACAGAGAACAAGACAGCACTCTTCGAATGGAATGTAGTGTCCCAGATACATTTACTGAAGACTTTAACCTGATGGGGTTCAGGGCGTCCCCCAAATTCCCTTCGAACCTGATGGGGTTTCAAGAATCCTCTACTCTTCCATCGATTTCTGACCAGACATCTCTGGCCCCTGTGATACCTTGTACAGGACGCCCAACCCACTACAGCCAGAGAAGGGCTTTCTAGTGTAGACAGGTTGTCAGGACTTTTCTTAGGAGGGATCCCTTGTCTATACAGCTTATGTTCTATGATAGGTCTTCCTATGCTGGGGTGTATTCCTCAAGACTGAGCATCTACAGAGTTTATAATTTGGGCTTCTGGGTAGCAGCCGGTCCAATAGGCTATCTGTAACAGTGTGGAGGCTGCCAGGGCCTGGAGTGAAGGGGCCCAATGGATGCAAAGAGGACCCCTTGGAGAAATTAGAGTTGGTGCCATGGAAGATGGCACATGGTTCAAGGCTTGAGGGCTGGGAGGCAGAGAATTCTCATAGTAGATTTCTGGACATAGAGTAAGGTGAGAGACCAGACAGCAGAAGAACCCAAAATCCTTTGCCCTGTCTTCCTCGCAGCTAAGGTAGAATTGAGACTCGTCTGACAATTTTGTCTGTCACGGCACCAAGTATGACAGTGGTGAGGATGCAGTTTAGGAATGATATCTAGGAAATCATTCTGTAGAAGGGTGAAGAGATAAGAAGTGAGAAAGAGACCTTGTTGTGCGAGTGAGAGGGGAAGAGTGAGAGTGAGACAGCAAGAGGAAGTGAGAGTCAGAGACCCCTCGGATTCCTGCACAGTCAGAAATCACGTTTGTACCATGTCTCAGAGGACAGCGTCAGCTGTGTCACCCAAGCATTACTTGAATCTGCACTGCCTGGGGAATTCCCCAGCCACCCCCTGTGTTGGGGGAGCCATAATGCTGTGAACTGACAGAGATTATGCCCTGCGGGTCTTGAAAGCAAAGGGGAAAGTGAGAGAAAGAAGGCAGGAGCAAAAGTCTCAGGGGCCTCAAGCCACAGCTGGGCGAGGCCAGCAATTTACCTTGACTTTCTGAATTCCCAGGTCTCAGCACCAGATATGATCTCGGGTGGCCTCACCCGCAATGGCTTGGAGCAGGGCTTGGGTTCCCAGCCAGAGATTCAGGCTGGGTTGTGGCAGTGAAAGTACCAGATCCTAGCCACTAGACCAGTGGTCAGTGACAAGGGCCCTGGCCCTTCAGCTTTGCATAAAAGGAAAGTAGTGAAGCAAGTAAACTATTTATTAAGGGGAAAAGAGTTCAGTACATGTGTATAGGCACAAGGGCACATTCAGAGGGAGAGTGTCTGGATTGCACCCTCTGGCAGTTTGAATTACTTTTATGGGGTATGTCTTCTGGGTTTCCTTTGGCCGATCATTTTGATTTGCCTGGTTCACAGTTCATATTTGGTATGTCTCAGGATCGTCCCATGAGTATGCATGCATCTTTTAGCAAAGATGAATTTTACTAAAAATGCGTCTCAGTAGGGAACATCCCTTGACATAACACCCTTGTGGCCTCCAAGGAGCCTTTTCTGTGCATGTGTGGTTGTAAAAGAGAATTCTCTACTGGCTGAGAATGAGAAATATGTGATCCAGGCAGGGCCCAGCCTTCTCCCTTGCTGCTGCTGCTAAATCGCTTTAGGCTGGTCCAACTCTGTGTGACCCCATAGATGGCAGCCCACCAGGCTCCTCTATCCCTGGGATTCTCCAGACAAGAATACTGGAGTGGGTTGCCATTTCCTTCTCCAATGCATGCATGCATGCTAAGTCGTTTCCATCGTGTCCTGACTCTGTGCGACCCTATGGACAGTAGCCCACCAGGCTCCTCTGTCCACGGGATTCTCTAGGCAAGAATACTGGAGTGGGTTGCCATTTCCTTCTCCTCTTCTCCCTTGCCACCGCTGCTGCTGCTAAGTCGCTTCAGTTGTGTCCGACTCTGTGCAACCCCGTAGACGGCAACCCACCAGGCTCCCCTGTCCCTGGGATTCTCCAGGCAAGAACACTGGAGTGGGTTGCCATTTCCTTCTCCAATGCATGAAAGTGAAAGGTGAAAGTGAAGTCGCTCAGTCATGCCCTACCCCTAGCAACCCCATGGATTGCAGCCTACCAGGCTCTTCCATCCATGATTGTCCTGCTACTCTTAGAGTTTCAGTCTAAAGGGAATGAATCTCTAACCGCTTTATCCTGGGGGGAACCATCTACCTCCTGCCTCAAGGTGCAGCCAGTTTTCAGGGTAATATTATGACTACCTACAATTGTCCAGTCCAAATTCAAGTTTAGCTCCTTAGGGAAGTAATGCTCTCTGTAGTCTCAGACTTGTGCCACTCCTTCTGTCAACAACTATTTTCTTTTTTCTTTGCATTCAACAAAGAGTGAGGACCAGCTAGATGCTGAGAGAAAATGGTGAGAAAAAGACAACCTTCACACCCTCAGGAGCCTGCAGTATAAGGGTGGAGTTAGAATCTAATCCAATAAATACACAAGTAATTAAAAATTAAATTAATAATTAAAATTGTAAATGACATCAGAGTTGCTAATGGAAGGATGAGAGTCTATAATGAGAATTTTGACAAGCTTAAGTCTTGCCTGAGAAGTTGAAGATAAATAATTGAGGATTCAAGAGGAAGGAAAGCTTTCTAGGCTGAGAAAACACCCGGGTGGACAGATATAACTTGGCACATTATGGAAAATTAGAGAAATATAGTTCAGTTCAGTGTAGTCGCTCAGTATTGTCTGACTCTTGCGACCCCATGGACTTCAGCACGCCAGACCTCCCTGTTCATCACCAACTCCCGGAGTTTACTCAAACTCATGTCCATTGAGTCGGTGATGCCATCCAACCATCTCATTCTCTGTCGTCCCCTTCTCCTTCCGCCTTCAATCTTTCCTAGCATCAGGGTCTTTTCAGCTCTTAGCATCAGGTGGCCAAAGTATTGGAGTTTCAGCTTCAACATCAGTCCTTCCAATGAATTCCAATGAATATTCAGGACTGATTTCCTTTAGCATGAACTGGTTGGATGTCCTTGTAGAGAAATACAGTGCACTTTCCCTAAGATAGTCAGGCCCTTGTGCAGCATGGGGCTCGGGTGGTTAGAGAAAGACTTGACTGTTTTGTCCCGTAGAAGCTGCCATCTGGCCGTAGGCGGCCGCTTCCTTGTCGCACTGATCACTGGGAGTTGTAGTCTCAACAGAGAGCTCAAGGATGGCGGCCTCTATCGCAAGGGGCTGCCAGGCTGCAAAGGGTCTGGGCCCGAGCTTTCGATCCGCCAGGGCTCTACTCCCTGTGTCAACCTCTGTCGCCAGCCGTAAGTACAGCGGAGCTTGCTAGCCGGGGGCAGAAGGAGCTTCGGGTCAGGCTAGGGGAGAAGCGAGCCTGGAAGTCACGGGCGACCTCGGAGGAGCCGCTCGTGGGACCGGGAGTTGGGGGGAGAGTGCGAGGTTTCAGGGGCTCTGGGCTGCGGGAAGCAGTCTTGACCTCTGTGGTGTGCCCCTGCAGGGGTCCTGGCGGGGCCGGGCCGGCGGCAGATCACTGGACCTTCTGAGCCTGGCGTGTTCCAGCCACCGCCGAAACCGGTTATAGTGGACAAGCGCGGCCCCCAGCGCCGGGAAAGCAGGTGAGGCCACCCGACCTGGAAGCGATTCTTGCATTTTGGGGTCTGTGCGTTCTCAAACCTATAGTTGGTTCCGAAGTCTGAAGCGGGACTTATCCTAGGATCTGGAACTCCCAGGATAAGAGCTTGTGTGCAGAATTCATGAATCTGGGAAGCACACCGAGCTCAGGTTTGTCTTCCTGGCTCTCCCAAGCCAGCATTTTCTGAAGTCATACTAGATCAGAACTTCAAGTAGAGATTCCCCAGACTGGAAGCTCTTTGGCCTGTACCAAGAGTTTTTCTGTGAAGTACGTCGTATTTTACCTGTTGATGTTAAGGAACGGATCTTACTTCCCTAAGTGGAAATGGATTGGCCCAAACAGCCTGTTGTAGTTTCCCAACTTATCGTATTTTAGTGTCCCTGCAAAAGCGATACAGTGGTAGAAATTTCCGCTAATTTGTGCTTGAAATTTGCTCTTCAAAACAGTGTGCTTAAAATCTGGTTAAGGGACTTCCCTGGTGGTCCAATGGCTAAGACTGGGTGCTCCCAATGTAGAGGGCCTGGTTCGGATCCCTGGTCGGGGAACTAGATCCCACATGTGGCAACTAAAGTTCCACAGGCTGCAAGATGGAATATCCCGCCTACAGCGATTAAGACCCAGCAGGGCCAAACAATTAATTAAAAATAAATGTTTTCTAAAAACCTGGTACACTTAAGTGTACAGTGGTAACTTTGGAGTACATGTAAATTTAGATGATCTAGGATTTGCAGAAACTGTTTCTGTAAACTTGTATAACAACTTTATTAAAAAGCAAATATTAGGGGTGAAAATTGGTGTGATTTAAGCTATATGAAGGGCTTCGCTAGTAGCTCAGATGGTAAAGCATCTGCCTGCAATGTAGAAGATCCGGGTTCAATACCTCGGTTGGGAAGATCCCCTGGAGAAGGAAATGGCAACCCACTCCAGTATTCTTGCCTGGAGAATTCCAAGGACAGAGGAGCATGGTGGGCTACAGTCCATGAGGGTGGCAAAAAGTCAGACAGGACTGAGCGACCAACACCCACAGGCTATATGAAAGAGTTCTATATTGTCCATTGGATTATCTCTGTGTGTGTATTTGTGTTTAACATTTTGTATATCCTGTGATTGTAAGTTGAAATAAACTTGAATTCATGGAACTGAGAGACTCAGAAAATATTTCTCTGTACTTTTTTTTAAGGTAGAAAAGGAATATTTCTCTTAAATGGCAACACTTAATATAATTCAGTTAAATGGGAATAACTACTTTGATAAATAATTTGACAAGATTTAGTAAATTTGAGGTTGTACCTTTCCACCCAGATAGTATACAATTTAAGGAAAGTCGTATGTACTGAGAGACATGTAATATGTACAAGGAGACAAAAATGAACACAAAAGTAATGTTTGTAATAAAAATTTAGAAGTAGCCTAGATATCCTTCAGGAGGTGAATGGGCAAATACATTCACGCAATGCACTATTACACAGCAATGGAACATAAACTAGAGTTAATATGGATGAACTTCCCAAATACGATGTGTGAAAAAGCAACCTGCAGAAGAATTGACAAGTATTGTAGCATTTTATATTGCCCATACATTCATACATATGTAAAGTTTAAAGAAATGTATAGGGGAAATTCTTGACTTTCACAGAGCAATCAAATCTGGTTTTCCAAATAGTGGTACAAGCTGACATGTGTCTCCCGATGTGATAGAATAAGAAGATCACATCATCACCTCGGTAGTATTTTTACCAAAATGTTTAACCTCAGTCTAGGCATGTGGAAACAATAAACAAATGCAGAATCCAGCAGTGGTCTATAAGGCGATAGGCTTTGACTCTTCGAAGAAAAAAATCATTACAAATTGCGGATATGGAAGAGTACTAGTTTAAGACAATAAAAACCAGATATAATGTGTGAAGCTTGATTATAGTTTGAAATGGGCAACAGAAGCTATAAAAGACCTTTTTCAGGACCAATTAGGCACATTTAAATATGAACTATGTTAGATTATACTATTGAATTAATGCTGAAGTTCTTAGGTGTCATAAAGGTATTGTGATAAATGTAAGAAAATTCCTATCTTAGTGGAAGCCTTCCAAAGTATTGAAGGACGAAATGCCTTACTATTTGACATTTTCAAATGGTTCAGGAAAAAATTATATATAAAGCAAATCTGGCAAAATGTTGGTAGTTGGTGAAATTACATGAAATATATATGAGTGTTCATTGTATTTCATTTTTTTGGTAAGTTTGAAGCATTTTAAAGTAGAAAATTGAGGAAAAGGAAGAAATTCTTAGGAATAATCATCACCAAATTAATTATCCCATAGTAATTAACTGTGGAGCTTCCCTGGTGACTCAGTGGTAAAGAATCCACCTGCCAATGCAGGAGACACAGTTTTGATACCTGGGTCAGGAAGATCCCCTGGAGAAGGAAATGGCAGATCTGGGTTCAATACCTCGGTTGGGAAGATCCCCTGGAGAAGGAAATGGCGACCCACTCCAGTATTCTTGCCTGGGAAATCCCATGGACAGAGGAGCCTGGTGGGCTACAAGTCCATGGGGTCACTGAAGAGTCAGACACAACTTAGCAACTAATGCACAACAACAACAAAATTAACTGTGGGGATAGGGAGGATACACTGGAGCTTCAACTGTATTGATAATTTATTTCTTGAGATGGGTGACAGGGACAGGTATGTTCATTGTAATGTCATTTATACTTTTCTATAGATTAAACATTTTATAATTAGTTTAAAATCAGTTTGAGAATAGGGAGATTATTTTTAAAGTTAGTTTGCAGTTGATGATTTATATGTTTATATCTTTTCCAACATAATTTACTGTAACATGTACAACTCAACATGAAGCCTATAGGTTATAGACTTTGGAATCTGACAGACATGCCTACATTTAATGATATATTTATAGCTAATTTAATAATAAATCTATTATTTACTGTCTCCAAGCTTCATTTTCTTCATCTGTGAAAAGGAGATGATGACACCAAAATCATGTTTAATAAAACTTAACACAATGCTTGGTGAGTACTCAGGAATTGTTAGCTGTTTTCATGAGAATTGACAACAATTATAGAAATAAGGTGGACTTTTTTTATTTAGAGAAGAAAGAATAAAACATGTCAGCATCCTAATCTTTTACTTTTTTTGGTAAAACAATGGTTTCTGTTTTAATGGTCTTTAAGTTTGCTTTTAATTTATTTTACTTTATATTTTTCATAGGTTCTTGAGTCCTGAATTCATTCCTCCAAGGGGAAGAACAAATCCTCTGAAATTTCAAATAGAAAGAAAAGATATGTTAGAAAGGAGAAAAATACTCCACATTCCAGAGTTCTACGTTGGTCAGTAAGAGCTGGATGCTTTTATCATTAGTGGTAGGAGGGTTAGTTTTCATGATACATGAAATTGTTTTTCAAACAGGTTTTGCCCATATGAGGTACTTATTTCTAATATTATATTAATATATTTTGGAAGTTTTGGAGTTATGTGGAAATACTATTGTTTGACTCTGCATCTCATGTAAAAGTTCACTTCTCCTTTGAATTTGTAGGAAGCATTCTTCGTGTTACTACTGCTGACCCATATGCCAATGGAAAAACCAGCCAGTTTCTGGGGATTTGCATCCAGAGATCGGGAAAAGGACTTGGAGCTACTTTTATCCTTAGGAATACTATTGAAGGACAAGGTAGGTTTCATTTCATTATTTTCATTTTCTGGAAAATGTTATCTCAGGAGTCTTTTCTGTTTTCTTCATTCTGGAATAAGACATCTGGAACCTGAAATTAAAAGAGAACTCTGAGGGATGACATGGAGCCTGTGGCCTAAAAACGTATGAGAACTGAGGTTGCTTCCAAAGGCTTCTTTTGTTACAGAGACAACAACCATTAGAAGTGGACTTTCCAAATCATAGCAACATCAAAATATGAGACAAGTGACTATAAAACAGTGTAGGGACATTTATTTTTGGACCAAGTAACCCTTGAAAACATTAAGATAAACATAATAATGTCCTTATAAGTTACTTTCTCCTGAAATGAATGGCCCCCATTTTGCTTTATATTATAACAGTCACCACAATTAATAAGAACTGGAGGAATTTTTTCTAAGGCAAAATTATATTTGCTATGCCAATAAGATAGGGGAATGTGTGGTAAAATTCTAGAAAAATTATGAATCAAAATGGCAGGAACATGGATGGACTTGGAGAATATTGAAAGTGTGAAAGTGTTAATCCCTCAGTCTTGTCTCACTCTTTGTGACCCCCTGGACTGCAGCCCTCCAAGCTCCTCTGTCCATGGAATTCTCCAGGCCAGAAGATTGAAGTGGGTTGCCATTTTCTCCTCCAAAGAATCTTCCCAACCCAGGAATTGAACCCGGGTCTCCTGCCTTGCAGGCAGATTCTTTATTGTCTGAACCATCAGGGAAGTCCTATTTCACTAAGTGAAATAAGTCAGAGAAGGACAAGTTATCATTTCTATGTGAAATCTAAAAACTACAGCTAGTGAATATAACAAAAAAGAAGCAAACTCACAGATACAGAGAACAAACCGGTGGTAGCTAGTGGGGAGAGAAAAGGGGGAGGGGCAATATAGGGGTGGCAGATTTAAGAAGTAGAAACTACTGTGTATAAAATAAGCTACAAGATACGTTGTACAACACGGAAAGTGTGGTTGATATTGTACTGGTTTGAGCAAACTCCGGGAAATGGTGAAGGACAGGGAAGCCTGGCATGCTGCAGTGCCTGGGGCCACAAAGAGTCGGACACGGCTTAGCAACTGAGCAACAACAGCAACACTGTACCGTAACTATAAGTGGAGTGTAACTTTTAAAAATTGTGAATGACCTTATTATATACATATAACTTCCATAACGTTGTACAGCAACTATACTTCAATAAAATAAACATGAATAAAACTAAAAAAGATTTTTTTTAAAGAAATAAAAGGCCAAAAAAAAAAATGGTAAGAACAGTAAACTTTTCATACTTAAAGTTGTATGCTTCATGGTCCCCGGCAGTGAAGTACTATGTTGAAAGAAATTGAACATATGAAAATGGTTTATGTTTCCCTTATCCTATGGTGCTGTGCATGTAGGATCTCAGCAGAAATGATCACAGAAACTTGTGCCTCTAATCACGTTGTGTACTTGGAGAAATCTTATCATAGAAAGACACGAACAAAGGTGAGATAGACCTCAGTAGATTTTTTTTTTTAATTGCAATAATAGTTTCTATCTCCCAGTAGTTTGTTGTTCAGTCGCTAAGTCGTGTCTGCCTCTTTGCGACCCCATGGACTGCGGCATGCCAGGCTTCCCTGTCCCTCACTATCTCTGGGAGTTTACTCAAACTCATGTCCATGAGTCAGTGATGCCATCCAACCATCTGTCTCTGGCACCCGCTTCTGCCCTCAATCTTTCCCAGCATCAGGGTCTTTTTCAGTGAGTCAGCTCTTCCCATCAGGTGGCCAAAATATGGGAGTTTCAGATTCAGCATCAGTCCTTCCAATGAATATACAGGGTTGATTTCCTTTAGGATTGACTGGTTTGATCTCTTTGCTGTCCAAGGGACTTTCAAGAGTCTTCTCCAGCACCACAGTCTGAAAGCATCAATTCTTCAGCGCTCAGCCTTCTTTGTGGTCCAACTCACACATCCGTACATGACTACTGGAAAAACCATAGCTTTTACTCTATGGACCTTTGCCAGCAAAGTGCTATCTCTGCTTTTTATAGGCTTTCTAGATTTGTCATAGCTTTCCTTCCAAGGAGCAAGCATCTAACTTCATGACTGCAGTCACTGTCCACGGTGATTTTGGAGCCCAAGAAAATGAAATCTGCCACTGTTTCCATTTTTTCCCCATCTATTTATCATGAAGTGATGAGACTGGTCACCATGATCTTAATTGTTTGAATGTTGAGGTGTTTTTTTTTTTTTCAATTTATTTTATTCATTTGGCTGCACTGGGTCTTAGTTGTGGCATGTGGAATCTAGCTCCCTGACCAGGGATCAAACTGGGGCCCTCTTCTTTGGGAGTTCAGTCTTAGCCACTGGACCACCAGGCATGCATGCTGAGTAGCTTCAGTCATGTCTTTGCAACCCTATGAACTGTAGCCCATTAGGCTCCTCTGTCCATGGGATTCTCCAGGCAAGAATACTGGAGTGGGTTGCTGTGCCCCCCCATCCAAAGGATCTTCCCAACCCAGGGATCAAACCTGGGTCTCCTGCATTGCAGGCAGATTATTTACCACTGAGCCACGTGGGAAGCCCTCCTGGACCACCAGGGAAGTCCCAAATGCTGAGTTTGAAGTCAGCTATTTCACTCTCCTCTTTCATTCTCAAGAGGCTCTTTAGTTCCTCTTCGATTTCTGCCATGAGGATGGTGTCACCTGCATATCTGAGGTTGTTGATATTTCTTCCAGCAGTCTTGATTCCAGCTTGTGTTTCATCCAGCCTGGCATTTTACATGATGTACTCTGCATATAAGTTAAATAAGCAGGATAACAATATACAGCTGTGACGTACTCCTTTCCCAATTTGGAACCAGTTCATTGTTCCATGTCTGGTTCTAACTGTTGCTTCTTAAACTGCATACAGGTTTCTTAGGAGGCAGGTCAGGTGGTCTGGTATTCCCATCTCTTTCAGAATTTTCCACAGTTTATTGTGATCCACACAATCAAAGGCTTTAGCATAGTCAGTGAAGCAGAAGTAGATGTTTTCCTGGGATTCTCTTGCTTTTTTCTATGATCCAGTGGATGTTGACAATTTAATCTCTGGTTCCTCTGCCTTTTCTAAATCCAGCTTGTACATCTGGAGGTTCTCGGTTCAGGTACTGTTGAAGCCTAGCTTGAAGGATTTTGAGCATTACCTTGCTAGCATGTGAAATGAGCACAGTTGTACAGTAGTTTGAACATCCTTTGGCACTGCCTTTCTTTGGAATTGGAATGAAAATTGCCCTTTTCCAGTCCTGTATCCATTGCTGAGTTTTCCAAATTTGCTGGTGTATTGAACGCAGCACTTTAACAGCAACATCTCTTAAGATTTGCAATAGCTCAGCTGGGGTTCCATCACCTCCACTAGCTTTGTTCATCATAATGCTTCCTAAGGCCCACTTGGCTTCACACTCCAGGATGTCAGGCTCGAGGTGAGTGACCACACCATCATGGTTATCTGGGTCATGAAGATCTTTTTGTAGTTATTCTGTGAGTCCTTGCCACCTCTTCTTAATCTCTTCTGCTTCCGTCATGGTCCTTGCCATTTCTGTCCTTCGTTGTGCCCGTTTTTGTATGAAATGTTTCCCCGGCACCCTAGTCATTCCCATCCTATTGTTTTCATCTATTTCTTTGTGTTGTTCACTTAAGAAGGCTTTCTTATCTCTCCTTGCTATTCTGTGGAACTCTGCACTGATTTCCCTTTCTGTTTTGCCTTTTGCTTCTCTTCTTTTCTCAAATACTTGTAAAGCCTGTCAGACAACCATTTTGTCTTTTTTATTTCTTTGGGATAGTTTTGGTCACTACCTCCATCCATAGTTTTTCAGGCACTCTGTCCATCAGATCTACCTCCCTGGGTTGTGGTCAGTTAATTTTCATGTTGTATGTGAAGCACTTGACACAGAATTCTCAAAAGTATTAGCTCTGTCTTGCCATTTTCTACCATTAACATTTTGACTGTGACCTGCTTGTACCTTCCACATTGATACTTCCTACTTTAATGATTCTTCCTAGTCCCTTGGCTTTAAATACCATTCATGTGGTATTAATTCCCGGATTTATGTTGATGACTGACCCTTTCCTTATTCCAGATACTCGCATACCTGTTTGACATCTCCATTTGGGTATCTTGTTAAAGCAAGCTCAAAACAGAACTCCATTCCCTTCATAATGTGTTCTTTTCACAGGTTTGTTTTTTGTTTTTTCTTTTCTATTTCCATAAGTTGTATTACTCCATACCCATTTACTTAAACCCAAAACTTAGGAGCTTTTTTAGTTATCCATTTTCACACATCCAGTCAGCAAGTGTTCATGGCTTAATCCCCAGAAGCTTTATCCCAGCTGTGTCTGTGTGTCCACCCCCGTCGCTACCACTCTTGTCCTTGCCACATCATCTCCTGCCCGCAGCTGTGCAGTATCCTTGGCTTACCTTCCTGATCCACCAAGTTACTATACTTGAGCCAAATGGACCTTTTTCTGGTTTTTCCAACATGGTAGGTTTGTTAAGAGCCCAGAGCCTTTGTATTTGCTGTTCTTTCTGCCTGGAGCATTCTTGGCCCTTTGTAGTATCAGTTGAAATGCTATCTTTTCAAAGAAACTTTTCCTGACGATACTATTTAAAGTTGCTCCTGGGAATTCCCTGGTGGTCCAGTGGTTAGTACTTGATGCTTTGCTGTCAATCCCTGGTAGGGAACTAAGATCCCACATGCTGCATGGTTCAGGATAAATAAAGTTGCCCCTTTCTCAGTCACAATATAATCCCTGTATTGTGTTCACTATATGAAATTACCTGCTGGTATTTTTATTTATTGTTTGCCATCATCTACCGACTCAATGGACATGGGTTTGGGTAGACTCTGGCAGTTGGTGATGGATAGGGAGGCCTGGTGTGCTGCAGTTCATGGGGTCGCAAAGAGTCGGACATGACTGAGCAGTGACTGAACTGAACTAGAACATAAGCTTTATGAGAAGAGAAGGGTTTTACCTATTTTGATTTTGCTGTAGGCACGGCTCCTAAATCAGTGCCTATAACAGAATAGATGTAGAGTGAAACTTGATTAAATCCTGGTATTAACACTAGATGTTAATGTTGATCCTATGTTTTACTATCTATATTTCTCTTGGGTCAGAATACACACTTCCCTTTAAATGTTCCTGATACAGATTGTATATATTAACCTTTTATATCAGCATCTTGGAAACACTCAAAGCTGTTCCTCCTATAGAGGGCACAGAATATTTACAAATCTAGGCCATCTTACGAGGACTTCTTAATCAAAATTAGAACTTAAAAATTGTACTTACTCTTTTGAATCATTAATTCTGTTACTTTAAATGTAGAGGATCCAGTTTTATTAAAGTAATTGGAAAATAAGAATATGAGTGAAGAATTTATTCAAACTTCCAACTAATACTGCCAAAATCAAAGAGATAAATGGCTCATTATATTTATAGAAGACATTTTTCTTTAGACTTTATCGTTCTAACTCAGGTTTTCTCATTTTTTTAATCTAGTGGATTTATTTCTATTTCTTTCAATAATCTTCATTTTAAAGGTTACAAATTTATATCACATTTCCTACATGCAAAAACCCTGAGCTAATTCCTTCATGAAATAGTCTTTATTGTAGTATGAGGTGTATGCAGGAATCTGAATTTAGATTGTAAGAATATGTTTTCTCTTTTTAGGTGTTGAGATTTGCTTTGAACTTTATAATCCTCGAATCCAGGAGATCCAAGTTGTCAAATTAGAGAAACGGCTTGACGATAGTTTGCTGTACTTGCGAGATGCCCTTCCTGAATACAGCACTTTTGATATGAACATGAAGCCAGTAGCACAAGAACCTAGCCGAGAAGTTCCTATTAATCAGGTATAAGTTGTACATTTGGAACTGGAAGTTCAAGAATAACTTTACTTGGCAATTATCAAACTAATTTGTTCCTTTTCTTGTATCTTCCTTAGCTAAAAGTAAAAATGAAGCCAAAACCCTGGTCCAAACGCTGGGAACGTCCAAAATTTAATGTTAAAGGGATCAGATTTGACCTTTGTTTAACCGAAGAGCAAATGAAAGAAGCCCAGAAGTGGAGTCAGCCATGGCTTGAGTTTGATATGATGAGGGAATATGACACATCAAAGATTGAAGCTGCAATATGGAATGAAATTGAAGCATCGAAAAGTTCCTGATCTGAGAATGGGTTTGGTTACTGGCAGAGGATATACTGACTCTCAGAGGATTTATTTAGAAACCAATTTAATCTCATATATAAAGACATAGTCATTAAATCAATTAAGCGTTCTTTTATGAATTTTATTTAAAAAGTCATCACACCCATTTATTATTTTAAAAAGAAAAATGTGCGTGCCAAGTGGTCTGATGTCCATTCTTTTAATGGAGGCAAAGCTATAATAGCATCAAACTGTTACTGGAATGCTCTTCATTGAGCTTGGGATCTGAACAAGGAAGTCAGTAGGATGATTTTTTGAATTTGTGAAATAAATTATAAATACAAAAAAGTGTATGATTGAAAGAGTAATAATAAAATGAGCATTATATACCCACCACCAGATTAAAAAGTAAAACATTTGTAATATCAAAGGAGGTTAGGAAATAGAGCATTTAGTAGAATCTAAGAAGACTTGTGTGTCTGTAATTGCATCCATTCCCTCTCCCACATGTAGGCAGTATCCCAACTTTGTGTTAATCATTCCCTTGCATTTCTTTTAGTTTATTACATAATGTACATTCTTAAACAGTACATTTACTTTTGAAAAATCTGTTTGCAGGTGTAAAAGGACAAGATTGCCTTTTTTGTTGTGCTGGGTGTCAGAGCATGAGAGGGCTTCTCCGCTTGAGCACACTGACTTTTCTTGTTGCTGTGCATGGGCTCTCTAGTTGTGGCGCGAGGGCTTAGTTGCTCTTTGGCATGTGGGATCTTGGTTCCCCAACCAGGGATTGAACCCTGGTTTGATCCAGTGTCCCCTGCATTGGAAGGTGGATTCTTAACCACTGGACCACTAGGGAAGTCCCAACATTGTCATTATTGCAGGGAGAGCATAATGAAGTTCTTTGGATCATAGTTGCTTCAGCTTCCATGAGAGTTTACAAAAGGATACTCCACATGAGTATCTTCCTTTGGTCAGTCTCCAAAGTAAAGGTTTCCAGTCTCCTTCCTGGAGGCTAAGGGTCTTTCTACCCTTAACCATATTGAAGAAAAAGAATGAGATTTCTGGCACACTATATTTTTATGGCCATCCTGTCCATCCTCTCCCCCACACAAGTGCCTGCAGTCCTGAAAACTGTTCTAGCTTCTCTAGAGAAACCTCCTAAAATTAACTGATGTGGAGGAGGGCCAGACAAGCAATTGTGGGGAGCTGGGAAAGGGATACCCTGTTTGAAACTTCCAGATAGTTTCATCAGGTTCTCACTAGTTTAGCCACTGTCCTTGACCCCCTAGTTGCTGATCTGCCGACTAACAATTGAGGTTAACTGGATTGGTTCTCATCTTTCTCCACTGCTGGCTTGGTTTGCCTTTTTTAAGTCTGCCAGTCCATTCATGTTTTTTCAGCTTTTAAAATTTTGCTCTGCTTGTTTCTTGTCCTGTTCTTCTTGTGGTTTTATATCTTATCCATATGTTTCTTGACATTTTCTACTATTTGCGTCTTGTCCTGTTTTCTCCTTCCTTGTAGGTTTTCTTTTCCCTGTGGTATACTTTGGTGGTTATTTGAATAATTTATTTGACAAATTAACCTATTTAGCCACTTTCCCCAGTAATAGATTTCTTTTGAAGAAATTTTCAGATATTAGTCCTTGGGGTTCTCAACATTCAGGGCTATCTTGCTCTTTCACTAACAGTTACACAGCCACCTACTTTCAGAAAGCAACATATATACCATCATTCACTTATTTAGATTACTTGCTGAGATAGCCTCTCAAAATTCATTCACTTATTTAGATTACTTGCTGAGATAGCCTCTCAAAATTTTAAGTCTGTGCCCTACATTTTCTTCTCTTGTCAGAAGAGAACCATTAAAATTTGTTCATTTTTTACCTTGATAAACACACTTCAGCGTTGGTAGAAGGGCAGATGAATGGTACATTTCGAGACTAAAGCTGTGCAAATGTATGATTGGCTCATGAGTACATGTGCTTATAACAACATAGCCAGTCATGTTTTTTACTCTATAAAATTTCTTTAAAATTCTTTTGAATTTTCCCCCAGAAAAAACAGATCTTAATAAATTTTTATTGTAATATATATATATTACCATAATAAAAATTGATATTAAAAATGATTATAACAAAATTTATCATTTTAACCATTTTTAAATATGCAACTTTAGTGGCATTAATTACTTTCATATTGTGCGGCCATCACCATTATCTTCAAAACTTTTTCATCACTCTAGAAAGGAGCTGTAACTAGTAAGTAGTAACTCCCAATTCCTCTCTCTCTGTCAGCTCCTGGTAAGTTCTAATCTACTCACTTTATGAATTTACCTATTCTGATTCTTAAAAGTGGAATCATACAGTATTTGTTCTTTTTTAATATTTTAAAAACATGTACTCCAGGTATATACATATCTTGGAGTATAATTGCTAGATCATATTTTGAAATTTCCCTTATACTTTCTTTGATCTATTGGTTGTTAAAGAACGTTAATTGCCACATTTAATATGCCACAAGTGAAGTCTCCACTTCTTTTGTTACTGATTTCTTCATTCCATTGTGGTCAGAGAAGATAGTGTGATTTCCGTCTTTTTTAAAAATAGAATAAAGTCACATTTTACAAAATAATTTTATTTATTTATTCATTCAGCTTTTGGCGGTGGTGGGCCTTTGTTCTGCACGAGCGTTTTCTGCAGTTGCAGTGAGTGAGGGCTCCTGTCTAGTTGCAGTGTGCAGGCTTCTCGTTGTGGTGGCTTATCGTGTAAAGCACAAGCTCTAAGGAGCATGTTGTGCCTCCTGGGCTCTAGAGCACAGGTGCGATAGTGGTGCGTGGGTATAGTTGCTCCGCAGCATGTGGGATCTTCCCAGATCAGGGACTGAACCCGTGTCTCCTGAATTGGCAGGCAGATTCTTCACCACTAAGTCACCATGGAGGCCCTGTAGGTAGTCTTTTAAAATGCACTAAAAATTGTTCTGTGGCCTAACATATGGTCTGGACAACATGCCTTGTGCACTTGAGAAACATATTTTACTGTTGTCGGATGGAGAGTTTTATCTGTCTGTTAGGTCTAGTTTGTTTATAGTGTTGTTGAAATCTGTTTCCTCATTGATCTTCTGTCTAAAGGTTTTATCCATTTTTCAAGAGTGGAATATTGAAGTTTCTAACAATTCTTATAGAGCTGTCTACTTTACTCTTTGATTCTGTCAATGTTTGCTTCATATATTTGGGGGCATCTGTCATTTTGTGTATAAATTTTATTTTCTTGATGAATTTTTATCAATATGTAATATGCATTTTAGTTTCTTAAAACAATTTTTGGCTTACAGTCTTATTTTGCTTAATACTAGTATACGCACCTTAATTCTCCTTTGCTTACTATTTACATAGAATATCTTTTTATGTCCTTTCACTTTCAACATATCTGTGTCTTTGAAGCTAAAGTGAGTCTCTTAACATATAGCATATTGTCCTTAGCCTATAGTTGGATCATTTGATTTTATCCATTTTGCTGATATTTGCCTTCTGTTTGGAGAGTTTATTTAATTCATTTACATTTAAAGTAATTAGTATAAGGAAGAACTGCCACTTGTTGTCTTTATATTATACATTTTTTATTTCTCATTACTGTCTTCTATGTTGATTTTTTTGGTGGTGAACCATTATGATTCCCTTCTCATTTCACTTTTGCATATAGTTGTTAAATATTTTCTTTGTGGTTACTATGAGGATTATAGTCAACATTATATAGTCTAATTTGAATTGATTATCAGTTTGAGTTCAACAACAAACAAAATTTCTAGTCCTGTGAAGCTCTATTCTCCCTTTATTGATGTCACAAATTACATCTTCATATATTGTGTGCCTGATAATATAATTATTTTGTTGCACTGCTCTTTTAAGTCATGTAACTGTTAGTCGCTCAGTTGTGTCCAACTCTTTGGAACCCCATGGACTGTAACCCACCAGGCTCCTCTGTCCATGAGATTCCCCAGGCAAGAATACTGGAGTGGGTCTCCATTTCCTTCTCCAGGGGATCGTCCCAACCCAGGGATCAAACCTGGGTCTTCTTTAAGTATGAGATAAAACAGAGTTACCAAACAAAATTACAACAATAATAGCTATTATATTTTCCCATGTATTTACCTTTACTAGAGGTCTTTATCACAAACTAGATGTAGATTCAAGTTACTGCCTACATTCTGCCTGAAGTACTCCCTTTAGCCTTTCTTGTAGGACAGGTCTAGTTGTAATGAACTGTCTTAGGTTTTGTTTATATGGGAGTGCCTTTATTTATACTTTTTGAAGGTCAGTTTTTCTAGATAAGAGTATTTTTTATTGACAGTATTTTTCTCTCAGCAAGTTAAATATCTCCTGGCATCTGATTTCTGATGAGATTTGTCTGTTAAATTTACTAAGGATATTTTGATCATGAGTTGCTTCTCCTTTGCTGCTTTCAGGATTGTCTCCTTGTCTTTTGCCAGTTATAATACGTCTTGGTGTGTGCCTCTGAGTTTATTCTGCTTGGAGTTCATTGAGATTCTTGGACTTGGAGATTCATATCTGTCATCAAATGTTGGCTGTATTTGACCATTCTTTCTTCAAATATTCTTTCTGATCCTTTCTTTTGGGACATTCATAATGCACGTTGGTCTTTTTGATGGTCCCATTAATTTTGTAGACTGTGTTCACGTCATTCTTTTTTTCTTTTTGCTCCACAGGCATGATCATTGTAATTATCCTAGTTTTAAGTTAGTTGATTTATTTTTTCTGCCTGCTCACACTGGCTGTTGAACTCCTCTAGCACTTTTTTAAGGTGTCAGTTATTGTAATTTCCATCCTTAGAATTTGTTTGGTTCCTTTTATGATTTCTGTGTCTTTATTGCTAATCTCATTTTGTTCATATATCTTTTCAAATTTCCTTTTGTTCTTGGTCTGTGTTTTCCTTTAGCTCTTTGAGCATGTCTAAGACAGTTATTTAAAGTCTTTGTCTATTAATTCTGATATCTGCTTCTGCAGTGATTGGTTCTGTTTAATTTATTCCTTTGGATGGCCATGCATTCCCATGTCTTTGAATGTATTTTGATTATTTTTGTTGAAAATTGGACATTTAAACATTCTAATGTGATTCTGGAAATCAGATTTGCCCTCCTTCCCTAGGACTTTCTTTATTTTGATTATTGGACTATAGTAGTCCATTTGCTTAATGATATTCTTAAAATTATTTTTTACAAACAATATATTCCTTGTGTGTGATCGCTGAAATGTTTCTTACCTTTTTTTAGATAGTGTTTTGATAGGTTTTTTTAAAAGTCAGGAGCTAAAACAAACACATATCTCTCTGTTTTTGCAGGTTGTCATTTTTCTAATATACTCCCTCAACAATAAACAGGGCTTGCGCTAAGCCTAACAATTAGCCTGAGTTGAAAACTTAGGGTCTTTGGAGTCTTTTTAAAGCATGTTTCTTATTCTGGATGTGTGTGGCTTTCTAGATTTCCCTATATATATACTTCTGAATATCCTAAGTGCCCAAAGTAACTCCCCACCCTCAGCTTTTTCTCCCAGTCCTTAGATGATCTGTTGTATCATAGATCTTAGATGTATCTCAGTTGTAATCTTTTGACCTAGGCACTTGTGGATTGTTGGCTTGCCTTATACTGTTTTAGGCCAATGCTTTCTGCTTTTCTGTCCTGAGTTTCAAGTTAGGCAAGACAGAAATGAGTGCTTTGGTTCAGTTTTCAAGAAACCCCCTGAGAGGCTAGAGTATAGACATAAATAGTGAATGAGGTCTGCTCTGCACCATCCAGTCTATCCTAAATGAAATCAATCCTGAATGTTCATTAGAAGGACTAATGCTGAAGCCGAAACTCCAATACTCTAGGCCACCTGATGTGAAGAACTGACTCATTTGAAAAGACCCTGATGCTGGGAAAGATTGAAGGCAGGAGCACAAGGGGATGATAAGAGGATGAGATGGTTGGATGGCATCACCGACTCAATGGACATGAGTTTGAGTAAACTCCCGGAGTTGGTGATGGACAGGGAGGCCTGGTGTGCTGTAGTCCATAGGGTCGCAGGGAGTCGGACACGACTGAGGACTGAACTGAACTAACTGCACCATCCAGAGACAGGGAGTGAAGTTTCACACTGAGAACAAAGCTGTTTTTTTCAAGACAGCTGCCACATCAAGGAGGGGTGCTATGCTATGCTAAGTCGCCTCAGTCGTGTCCAACTCTGTGCGACCCCATAGACGGCAGCCCACCAGGCTCCCCTGTCCCTGGGATTCTCCAGGCAAGAACACGAGTGGGTTGCCATTTCCTTCTCCAATGCATGAAAGTGAAAAGTGAAAGTGAAGTAGCTCAGTCGTGTCCAACTCTTAGTGACCCCATGGACTGCAGCTAGGCTCCTCCATCCATGGGATTTCCAGGCAAGAGTACTGGAGTGGGTTGCCATTGCCTTCTTTAACTACAAGTTTACGGAGCTCTAATACAGAGGTCTGACAAGATCAAAGCTACAAGAGAATGAACAGTGAAGTACAGAGAGTTGGAAGGATCTTGGGTTTGACTGACGATGCTTGGCGAGAAGACAAGCTGCCTCATGAGCATGTTGCAATACCACTGAATGAGCTTCGTGAACCTGAACGGGACAAAGGAGGCACCACAGAATCTGTTAAAGAACAAGAGATGAAGTGGACCGACTTGGCCTTCCAGTACCTCCGTGACAATGTTCCTCCCATAGGAAACTGACACCTGGCTCCTTGTTCATCAACAGATTTTTTTTTTTTAAATACAGTTACAAAACATTTTCTGTCTCCTAACTTAAATCTTTTAGTGATAGATCAACACTCAAAAATGTACAACTAATTTTGTGGCAGCAAAATGCAATGTGAAAATGCTCAACCACGTTGAGAAGCTGATTACAGTTTCTTAGGGATGCAGAATATATGGCCCTTTGAACCTAAAGTTCTTCATTAACTAGCTTGTGTTTGAACATGATTTGTTATACATTTGCCTTAAAAAAAGATGCCATAAAGCTTTTCAACCATTTGTTTTTGTTAAAATTTTTTCTAGTATTTTATGAGATGTAACTACTATATAAATTATAGCTTAATAGTTTTACTTTCATATGTTGAAATGATTATCAGCATTTTTCAGTTCACTTCAGTTTAGGCGCTCAGTTGTGTCTGACTCTTTGCGACCCCATGAATCACAGCACACCAGGCCTCCCTGTCCATCACCAACTCACGGAGTTCACTCAGACTCACGTCCATCAAGTCAGTGATGCCATCCAGCCATCTCATCCTCTGTCGTCCCCTTCTCCTCCTGCCCCCAATCCCTCCCAGCATCAGAGTCTTTTCCAATGAGTCAACTTTTCGCATGAGGTGGCCAAAGTACCGGAGTTTCAGCTTCAGCATCATTCCTTCCAAAGAAATCCCAGGGCTGATCTCCTTCAGAATGGACTGGTTGGATCTCTTTGCAGTCCAAGGGACTCTCAAGAGTCTTCTCCAACACCACAGTTCAAAAGCATCAATTTTTCGGTGCTCAGCTTTGTTCACAGTCCAACTCTCACATCCATACATGACCACTGGAAAAACCATAGCCTTGACTAGACGGACCTTTGTTGGCAAAGTAATGTCTCTGCTTTTGAATATGCTCTCTAGGTTGGTCATAACTTTCCTTCCAAGGAGCAAGCGTCTTTTAATTTCATGGCTGCAGTTACCATCTGTAGTGATTTTGGAGCTCAGAAAAATAAAGTCTGACACTGTTTCCACTGTTTCCCCATCTATTTGCCATGAAGTGATGGGTCCAGATGCCATGATCTTCGTTTTCTGTATGTTGAGCTTTAAACCAACTTTTTCACTCTCCACTTTCACTTTCAAGAGGCTTTTGAGTTCCTCTTCACTTTCTGCCATAAGGGTGGTGTCATCTGCATATCTGAGGTTATTGATATTTCTCCCGGCAATCTTGATTCCAGCTTGTGTTTCTTCCAGTCCAGCGTTTCTCATGATGTACTCTGCATATAAGTAAAATAAACAGGGTGACAATATATAGCCTTGATGAACTCCTTTTCCTATTTGGAACCAGTCTGTTGTTCCATGTCCAGTGTTAACTGTTGCTTCCTGACCTGCATATAGGTTTCTCAAGAGGCAGGTCAGGTGCTCTGGTATTCCCATCTCTTTCAGAATTTTCCACAGTTTATTGTGATCCACACAAAGGCTTTGGCATAGTCAATAAAGCAGAAATAGATGTTTTTCTGGAACTCTCTTGCTTTTTCTATGATCCAGCGGATGTTGGCAATTTGATCTCTGGTTCCTCTGCCTTTTCTAAAACCAGCTTGAACACAGTTCATGTATTGCTGAAGCCTGGCTTGGAGAATTTTGAGCATTACTTTACTAGTGTGTGAGATGAGTGCAATTGTGCAGTAGTTTGAGCATTCTTTGGCATTGCCTTTCTTTGGGATTGGAATGAAAACTGCCCTTTTCCAGTCCTGTGGCCACTGCTGAGTTTTCCAAATTTGCTGGCATATTGAGTGCAGCACTTTCACAGCATCATCTTTCAGGATTTGAAATAGCTCAACTGGAATTCCATCACCTCCACTAGCTTTGTTCATAGTGATGCTTTCTAAGGCCCACTTGACTTCACATTCCAGGATGTCTGGCTCTAGGTGAGTGATCACACCATCGTGATTATCTGGGTCGTGAAGATCTGTTTTGTACAGTTCTTCTGTGTATTCAGAATGCGGCAGAGAGGAGCTACCCCACGTCTGAGGTCAGGGGCAGAAGCCGGGAGGACCCCATGACCAAGGGGCGGCGGCCAAGAGGAGCTACCCCACGTCTGAGGTCAGGGGCGACGGCCGAGAGTGCCAGGCTGCTGCAGTGCAGGAGCAGCTGAGAGTAACTACCCCCACCCAAGGCCAGGGGCAGTGGCCGGTAGGAGCAACCCCACGTCCAAGGAGCGGTGGCTACGCGGGCACCGGAGGGCCTAGAGGAGCTATTCCACATTCAAGGTCGGGAGGGGCAGCGGTGAGGAGATACCCCTTGTCCAAAGTAAGGAGCAGCGGCGGCACTTTGCTGGAGCAGCCCTGAAGAGATACCCCACGTCCAAGGTAAGGGAAACCCAAGTAAGACGGTAGGTGTTGCAAGAGGGCATCAGAGGGCAGACACACTGAAACCATAATCACAGAAAACTAGTCAATCTAATCACACTAGGACCACAGCCTTATCTAACTCAATGAAAATAAGCCATGCCCTGTGGGGCCACCCAAGACGGGCAGGCATGGTGGAGAGGTCTGACACAATGTGGTCCACTGGAGAAGGGAATGGCAAACCACTTCAGGATTCTTGCCTTGAGAACCCCATGAACAGTATGAAAAGGCAAAATGATAGGATACTGAAAGAGGAACTCCCCAGGTCAGTAGGTGCCCAATATGCTACTGGAGATTAGTGGAGAAATAACTCCAGAAAGAATGAATGGATGGAGCCAAAGCAAAAACAATACCCAGTTGTGGATGTGACTGGTGATAGAAGCAAGGTCCGATGCTGTAAAGAACAATATTGCATAGGAACCTGGAATGTCAGGTCCATGAATAAAGGCAAATTGGAAGTGGTCAAACAGGAGATGGCAAGAGTGAACGTCGACATTCTAGGAATCAGCGAACTGAAATGGACTGGAATGGGTGAATTTAACTCAGATGACCATTATATCTACTACTGTGGGCAGGAATCCCTTAGAAGAAATGGAGTAGCCATCATGGTCAACAAGAGTCCGAAATGGAGTACATAGATGCAATCTCAAAAACGACAGAATGACCTCTGTTCGTTTCCAAGGCAAACCACTCAATATCACAGTAATCCAAGTCTATGCCCCAACCAGTAATGCTAAGAAGCTGAAGTTGAACGGTTCTATGAAGACCTACAAGACCTTTTAGAACTAACACCCAAAGAAGATGTCCTTTTCATTATAGGGGACTGGAATGCAAAAGTAGGAAGTCAAGAAACACCTGGAGTAACAGGCAAATTTGGCCTTGGAGTATGGAATGAAGCAGGGCAAAGACTAATACAGTTTTGCCAAGAAAATGCACTGGTCATAGCAAACACCCTCTTCCAACAACACAAGAGAAGACTCTACACATGGACATCACCAGATGGTCAACACTGAAATCAGATTGATTATATTCTTTGCAGCCAAAGATGGAGAAGCTCTATACAGTTATCCCTACCACTCATATATTTACAAAATTTAATTATCTGTAATAGCTTTTTTTTTTTGGCTGTGCTGTGCAGCATAAGGGATCTTAGTTCCCCAAACGGGGATCAAACCAGTGCATGTCTTGAGAGCATGGTGTCTTTTTTTTTTTTTTTTTTTTTAAATTTTGGCCACACCGTCTTCATTACTGAGTGGGTTTTTCTCTAGTTGTGGCAAGCAATGGCTACTCACTAGTTGTGTGATTCTTAGGCTTCTCATTGTGGTGGCGTCTCTGCTGTAGAGCATGGACCCTAGGGCATGTGGGCTCAGAAATTGCAGCTTGCAGGCTCTAGAGCACAGACTCAATAGTTGTGGCGCACGAGCTTAGTGGCTCTGTGGCATATGGGATCTTCCCAGATCATGGATGGAACTTGTGTCTTCTGCACTGGCAGGCAGATTCTTTACCACTGAGCCACCAGGGAAGCTGGGAGTGTGGAGTCTTAACCACTGGACCATCAAGAAGTCCCTGTAATAGCCTTTTTATAATTTAAAAGTTCTAGTGTTCCTGACGGAGAAGGCAATGGCACCCCACTCCAGTACTCTTGCCTGGAAAATCCCATGGATGGAAGAGCCTAGTAGGCTGCAGTCCATGGGGTCGCTAAGAGTCAGACACGACTGAGCGACTTCACTTTCACTTTTCACTTTCATGCATTGGAGAAGGAACTGGAAACCCACTCCAGTGTTCTTGCCTGGAGAATCCCAGGGACGGGGGAGCCTGGTGGGCTGCCGTCTACAGGGTCACACAGAGTCGGACACGACTGAAGTGACTTAGCAGCAGCAGTGTTCCTGAAAACTAGAGCATAATAGGGAGGTGGTATTTCTATGTATTCCTGTATAGCTTTGCTGTAAGAAGTCCAAATATATCCAGAAACATTCTTTGCTTTTCAGTGAATAAGCTATCAGTAGTTCTCACATTCTTACTTCACAGAGCCTTTAGTTTTGGAGAAATTTTAAAAGGGTGCCCTATCCTTTATCTATCTCCATCAGAGCAGATCAGATCAGATCAGTCACTCAGTCGTGTCCGACTCTTTGAGACCCCATGAATCGCAGCACGCCAGGCCTCCCTGTCCATCACCAACTCACGGAGTTCACTCAGACTCACGTCCATCGAGTCAGTGATGCCATCCAGCCATCTCATCCGCTTTCGTCCCCTTCTCCTCCTGCCCCCAATCCCTCCCAGCATCAGGGTCTTTTCCAATGAATCAACTCTTCGCATGAGGTGGCCAAAGTACTGGAGTTTCAGCTTTAGCATCATTCCTTCCAAAGAAATCCCAGAGCTGATCTCCTTCAGAATGGACTGGTTGCATCTACTTGCAGTCCAAGGGACTCTCAAGAGTCTTCTCCAACACCACAGTTCAAAAGCATCAATTCTTCGGGGCTCAGCCTTCTTCACAGTCCAACTCTCACATCCATACATGACCACAGGAAAAACCATAGCCTTGACTAGATGAACCTTTGTTGGCAAGGTAATGTCACTGCTTTTGAATATGCTATCTAGGTTGGTCATAACTTTCCTTCCAAGGAGTAAGCGTCTTTTAATTTCATGGCTGCAGTCACCATCTGTAGTGATTTTGGAGCTCAGAAAAATAAAGTCTGACACTGTTTCCACTGTTTCCCCATCTATTTCCCATGATGTGGTGGGACCGGATGCCATGATCTTCGTTTTCTGTATGTTGAGCTTTAAGCCAACTTTTTCACTCTCCACTTTCACCTTCATCAAGAGGCTTTCGAGTTCCTCTTCACTTTCTGCCATAAGGGTGGTGTCATCTGCATATCTGAGGTTATTGATATTTCTCCTGGCAATCTTGATTCCAGCTTGTGTTTCTTCCAGTCCAGCGTTTCTCATGATGTACTCTGCATATAAGTTAAATAAACAGGATGACAATATACAGCCTTGACGAACTCCTTTTCCTATTTGGAACCAGTCTGTTGTTCCATGTCCAGTTCTAACTGTTGCTTCCTGACCTGCATACAAATTTCTCAAGAGGCAGATCAGGTGGTCTGGTATTCCCATCTATTTCAGAACTTTCCACAGTTTATTGTGATCCACACAGTCAAAGGCTTTGGCATAGTCAAGAAAGCAGAAATAGATGTTTTTCTGGAACTCTCTTGCTTTTGCCATGATCCAGCATGTTGGCAATTTGATCTCTGGTTCCTCTGCCTTTTCTAAACCTCCTGTCAAATGATGGGTGCCACTTTTTAACCACTGCGGTCCTGGTAACAAAATTTTTAAAAAATTGTGTAAATTATTTTTATTGCATCCTTAAATAATTACTAATTGAGGTTGTATTCATCTGCTGGCCACTATGTAACTTACCAAATCTTGGAATAAGATTGAACACTATCAACTCATATCCATACAGAATTTCATGTGGTATTTGCTTTTTATTACAGCAACCTCTGAAAACCCAGCTTCAAAAATACGTATCTTCTAAAGTTATGTCACATAATCTAATGTTGAAACTGAACAACCTTTGGGTATAAGTGCCAGGGGTTCTGACAAGGTGTCAAGTACCGCTATTTTCCTTGAAAATTTAAAATGTCCCACAATGCATCTGAGTTCACAGTGCTGCCACAGGGCATCTATGATCAGTTTGGGAACTGTGGTTCCATAGACATTTAATTCTGTCATGCAACCACTGCATGAAAATATTCAAATGAATAGACAACCTTAATGTTCTTTTGACATTTTGTAAGAAGCCTGTAAAATCTCTCTGGACTAATTCCATGGAACTTATTCAAGTTTAAAGGTATCATCAACATAAATGTTTTGTTTATGACTGTCTTACAGAATCTGCCTGTGACATTTCTGTTTAGCAGGTCATACTGAAATATCTAGGGCAGTGATCCTAAAGCACTATCTTTAAAAAATAATTAATTTTAGTTGGAGGATAATTACTTTACCATATTGTGGTGGTTTTTTGCCATACATCAACATGAATCAGCCATAAGTGCACGTGTCCCCTATCCTGAAAGCCCCTCCCCCCCATCCCCCTGGGTTGTCCCAGAGCACCAGCATTGAGTGCCCTGCTTCATGCATCGACCTTGCCCTGGTCATCTATTTTACATATGGTAATATACATGTTTCAATTAAAGCACAATTCTTGATGGAAACTTGTTAGGGTTAGGTTTGGGCAGAAAAGAGTAAGAAACCACTGTTCTGGTGGACTGTGTTGTTAAAAATATCTCTGGATATCACTATCAATTTTCTTCCATTAACATCCACTGATGCCTTCTGAAAACTGTCACAGGAAGGGCAATTAATGTAGTCTTCAGTGTGCTCAGTTCATTCATAACACTACCAGAGACAGTTCATTATTCTAGATAGTTGTCTGACTTACACGGTATTTTTTAAAAACTGATGCATAATTAATATACAATAAAATACACAGATCTTTGGCTTTCCCTTTGAATGTATTCCTACCTAACTTCTTTCATTTAATGATGTTTTCAGGTATACTAATTGTATACAATAGTTTATTTCTAATGTTGAGTAGTTTTCCATTGTATGAATCTACAACTCTATCCATTTTGGTTACAGTTTGGGGCTGTAAATAATAAGGCTCCTATCAACACTCTTATATAAGCTTTTCTTATGAACATATTCTTACTTTCTTAGGTAAATACACCTAAGAGTGACACTGTTGAGTTGTATGGTTAGTAAATGTTTAATTAATTGATGAACAGTTTTCCAATGCAGTTTTTTCATTTTACACTTCCATCTGCGACCTAGGAGTGTTCCAATGGCTTCACATTCTTGGCAGCATTTGTTGATATTAGTCTTTTTCAGTCATTCTAGTGGATGTGAACTGGTTTATCATGTGAACTGGTAGTTTTAATTTGTACTTCCCAGCAGACCTAAGATGTAGAATACTTTTTAAAAAAACATTTATTTTAAAATGAAACAAAGATGAAACTTTTTAATGATAAAAGGTACAATTCACAAAGATGATATACCTCATAAATCATGAGACATCTAACAACAAAGAAACAAAAACATATAAAGCAAAAATCAGAATAAATTTAAGGGAAAAGAAAAAATATACATAATTGAATCACAGTGAGATATATTAACATTTCTTTGAGACTATTTTATCAACTGCAGAAAAAATAAGACTAGGAGCATCTTGAATGATGTCATTAATAATTTAAATATATTTCTATTTATATTCATTTATATTAATCTTGTATCTCATATGTTGTTATCAGATGTCCATAGGACATTTAGAAAAGCTGGCAAAAAGATAAATATTACTAAATTTCAAAAAGTAGCTGTTTTTTTGTGACTCAGTTATACATATACATATATATTACTTTTGAAATTATTCTCCATTATAGGTTATTATAAGATATTGACTATAGTTCCCTGTGCTTACAGTAAACCTTTGTTGCTTATCTATTTTTTTAAATTAGAAATGTAGCATTCTATTCATACTAAGTCAAATAAATGGAATCAAAATGTCATAAATTTTAGGCAAAAATTAGTAAGTTTTCTAAAATATATATACTATACATATTATATATATATATGTATACAAAAGTTTCTCTACTACAATTAATAAAGGTTTGAGAAAGAACATCAAAAAAAAAAAAGAGAGAGAGTAACTAGAAAACTAAAGGAAATGGGAGCACTGAATATGAAATAGAAAAAGTGAAACAAACTAGATAAAAGTAAAAGGTCTTCATACAGTCCAGTTGTTTTTAAACATGGCTGCTCATTAGAAACATATCTGGAGCTCTGGTGAAAAAATAATACCTGAATATTTGTATTTTTCAAAAAATTCCAAGATAATTTTGATATGCATATGGATTTTAAAAACTGATTCAGTTCAGTTCAATCGCTCAGTCATGTCCAACTCTTTGCGACCCCATGAATTGCAGCACGCCAGGCCTCCCTGTCCATCACCAATTCCCGGAGTTCACCCAAACTCACGTCCATCGAGTAGGTGATGCCATCCAGCCATCTCATCCTCTGTTGTCCCCTTCTCCTCCTGCCCCCAATCCCTCCCAGCATCACAGTCTTTTCCAGTGAGTCAACTCTTCGCATGAGGTGGCCAAAGTACTGGAGTTTCAGCTTTAGCATCATTCCTTCCGAAGAACACCCAGGACTGATCTCCTTTAGAATGGACTGGTTGGATCTCCTTGCAGTCCAAGAGACTCTCAAGAGTCTTCTCCAACACCACAGTTCAAAAGTGATTACAGATTTTCTATTAAACGGTTGCTTTGGTGATACGGAATTCTATTATTCTTCGGTTGACCAATCATGATACAATGGTATTAAGTAATTGTTACATAATCACTACAGTCAAAGATGTGTATCAATTTTCACAATCAGTAGCCAGACAAAAAATAAAAGATAATTACATCTGCAAGTCATAATAGGAATACGATTAACCTAACAATATAAAATAATAAAATTTGGGGGGGGGGGCAAGCAGAGTGATGTGGTAAATGGAAGTGCATACATACACATATTTTCATCTACCTAGTCAGTCTATGTCTTTTGGTCGGTGCATTTAATCCATTTACATTTAAGGTAATTATCAATATGTATGATCCTATTACCGTCTTCTTAATTGTTTTGGGTTTATTTTCTGTAGGTAGGTCTTTTCCTTCTCTTGTTTCCTGCCTAGAGAAGTTCCTTTAGCATTTGTTGTTGGTGTTCCTTTAGCCTTTGTTGGTTTGGTGGCTGAATTTGCTTAACTATTGCTTGTCTGGAAAGCTTTTGATTTCTCCATCAAATCTGAAGGAGAGTCTTGCTGGGTAGAGTATTCTTTGCTGTAGGGTCTTTCCTTTCATCACTTTCAATGTATCATGTTATTCTCTCTGGCTTGTAGTTTCTGTTGAGAAATCAGCTAATAGCTTGATGGGAGTTCCCCTGTATGTTGTCATTTTCCCCTTGCTGCTTTTAATATTTCATCTCTGTCTTTAGTTTTTGTCAGCTTGATTATTATGTGTCTTGGTGTGTTCTTGGGTTTATCCTATTTGGGACTCTCTGTGCTTCCTGGACTTGGCTATTTCCTTTCCCATGTTATGGAAGTTTTCAGCCATTACCTCTTCAAATATTTTCTCAGGTCCTTTCTCTCTTCTCCTTCTGGGACCCCTATAATGCAAATGTTGGTGCATTTACTGTTGTCCCAGAAGTCTCTTGTCTTTTTCCCCCCTATATTCTGTTCTGCGGCAGTGATTTCCACCAATCTGTCCTCCAGGTCATTTATCCATTCTTTTGCCTCAGTTATTCTGCTATTGATTCCTTCTAGTGTATTATTCACCTGTTTGTTCTTTAATTCTTCTAGGTCTTTGGTAAACATTTCTTTGCATTTTCTCAAGCTTTGCCTCCATTTTTTTTCTGAGATCCTAAAACATCTTCACTATCATTATTCTGAATTCTCTTTCTGGAAGGCTACCTATGTCCACTTCATTTAGTTGTTTTTCTGGGGTTTTATCTTATCCCTTCATCCAGGACATAACTTTCTGCTTTTTCGGGCTGATTAACTTTCTGTAATGTGGTTTGTTAGTCACTAGGGGACTGTGGTTCTTCTTGCTTCTTCTGTCTGCCCTCTAATGGAGGAGGTTAAGAGGCTTATGTAATCCTTCTGATGGGAGAGGCTGATAGTGGGAAAAACTAGGTCTTTCTCTGGTAGGCAGGGTCTTGCTCAGTAAAGCTTTTGGTGGGGTTGCACTCCCTCTCTGGTAGTTTTGGCCTGAGGTGACCCAGCTCCATGGCCGCATTAATGGTGACCTTGAAGAGGGTTTACACCAGGGAGTGACCTTCCCAGACTGCTGCTGCCAGTGCCCCCATCCCGTGGTGAGCCCCTGCCGACCAACACCTCCACAAGAGACCCCCCAACACCAGCAAGTTGTTTTGGTTCAGTCTCCTGGGAGGTCACTGCTTCTTTCCTCTGAGTCTTGGTGTGTTCAAGGTTTTGTTTGTGCCTGCCAAGCCTGGAGGTTCTCTTTTCCCCAGTCCTGTAGAAGTCATGTAATCAAATCCCTCTGGCCCTCGAAGTCAGATTCCCTGGGGATTCCCAGTCCATTTGTTAGGTCCCCAGGGTGGGAAGCCTGACATGTGGTTCAGAACCTTCAAAACAGTGGGAGAACTTCTTTGATATTACTGGTCTCCAGTTTATGGGTCACCCACCTGGCGAGTATGGGATTTGACTTTTATCATGATTGTGCCCCTCCTTCCGTCTTGCTGTGGCTCTAAGATACAGAATACTTTTGAATAAATTTTAAATTTTGAAAAAGTCCAACTTATCCTTTTTTTCTTTTTTGGTTAGTGTCTTCTGTGCCCTACCCCCTGAAATCTTTTCTCTATTTCAGTGTCAAAGACAGTCTATGTTTGTCCTCGCAAGCTTTTGTCTCTAGGCTTTACATTTAGATCTGATTCATCTGTGTGGGTGTGTAGAAAATAAGGGTTAAGGTTCATTCTATTTCTTATTCAACTGTTCTACCAATATTGTTATACTCTCCTTTTATGATGTATTAACTTGATACTGTGGTCAAAAATTGATTATTTATATTTAGGTCTGTTCCTGGACTCTTGATTCTGTTCCACTGATGTATTAGTTTATTCTTATCCTAATACCAAAGACTTGATTACTGTAGCTTTATAGTAAGTCCTGAATTCAGAAAGAACAAGTCTTCCAATTTGTTATTCTGTTTCAAGATTGTTTTGGCTATTTTAAGGTCTCTGTACATCTAAACTTTAATTTTTATGTATTTTAATCAATCATTTTGTTCTTTTTTTTAAAAGTCTGATAGAATTTTGATAGGGACTGCATAACAATTGATATTAATCAATATAAGAAGAAGATACCTGAAACAATAACTGAGTTTTCCAATTTATAAACATGATGTCTATTTCTTTATTTAGGTTTACACATTTTTTTTCCTCAGCAATTTGTGTACTACTCAGTGCACGGTCTTTCTATAGATTTATTCCTAGATATGTGATGTTTTCCAAGGCTACTGAAGTATTATTGTTTTAAAACTTGTTTCCAATTAGATCACTAGTACATCCGTAGGCTTTGAGTTTTGTAAAATGTTGCTAAATCCAGATTTTTTTTTTTGGTAGAGTGCATAAGGTTTTCAATGTAAACAATCTTGTCACTTGAGAATAATGATTCAACTCTTGTGTTTTAACTTTTATGTCTCTTTCTTGACCAACTGCATGGTTAGGACCTACAGAACAATGCTGAACAGAAAAGGTGAGAGTAGACCTCCTTGCATTAATACTTTACCATTAAGTATGATGCTAAATATGGATGTTCATTTGCAGATGCTCTTTATTAAATAATTTATATTCCTGTTTGTGTACTGGGAAAGGGTGTTGAATTTTGTCCAATGCTTTTTCTGTAATCATTGGATGATCGTATGGTTTTCCTCTTTTATTCTGTTCATAGGTGAATTACACTGATTAAATTTCTAATGTTAAGCCGAACTTCTCTTCCTGGAATAAAACCTATTTGGTCATAATGTATTATTATTTTCCTTTTTATACATTGCTGGGTTCAGTTTGTTAGTATTTGAAGGACTTTTATTTTTATATTCATGAGGAATATTGGTCTATTTTTCATAATATTTTTTTCAGATTTTATAGAGTCATCTACATAAAATAACCTAACTGTTCTGAGGTATATTTTCATGGCCACTGAAAAGTTCCTAAAAGCCATATAAAAAAGTAAAAACAAAAAGGTAATTTATCTGGTTCTGTAAAAATTTTACATTCTTTAAGTGAACAAAAACCTGAAAAAATCCAGAGAAAGAACTGAGGTGTGAGGTAAGTTGTTAACTCAAAGGTTTGTTTTTGTTAGTTGGCGTTTCTCTTCTTCATTCCATTTCTTCATCCATTTCACAGTAACAGGAAAAAAAAAAGAACTCTGCATTGAGGATTAGGCAGTCTTCACAAATGTTTTTGAATATCCTTAGTTACAGTATATGATGGATAAAAATCCTGAGATTCAAACCGCAAGCATAATGAAATTTCAAAACTACTGGGAGTTTAAATCAATTTGCAGTTTTAAAAGTAGTTCTAATATTTTCTTTTTCTTTTTTTTAATTTTATTTTTAAACTTTACAATATTGTATTAGTTTTGCCAAATATTGAAATGAATTCGCCACAGGTATACCTGTGTTCCCTATCGTATACCTGTGTTCCTCATCAAAAAGTAGTTCTAATATTTTCAAATTCTACAAAAAGCAAGAGAAATCTCTCTACCCAAGTAAAAAATGTAAGGGATCATCTAACACACCTTTAATTACAAAGGCAAAAATCATAGGGAAATTTCAGGTGTACACTTTTAACAATAAAAAATTATAAATTTAATACACAATAAAATATTTGCCACATATAAAAAATAAAGCTGTGTATAGACATATGTGTACATACTTTTTAAGTAGAGAAAAGTTCTGAAAGGATAACAAAGTGAAAATAGCAGTTACTTCTGGGAATAATAATTGTGTAAGAAAACGACTTTTTTTAGCAATGGCTTGAATTTTCTAGATGAGATTCTGTTCTGTATAATTTGTATAACTAAAATAAACTTTAAGAAACTGTTCATACTAGTGAATCATGAATCTTCACTATGGTAGAAATCACATACCACTCTGAGAAAATTTATTACATGCAGCTTCAAAACTAGTGTTGATGATGTTAGAAGCCACATGCTCAAACCCTACATATGGAGTTCAAGGCTGGTTCTTTATTCAAACTATTAAACTGGACATATAATCAACTTTTCCTGATTTATCTTTTGGGCAACAATTTGCAGAATACATTTAGGACTTCCTGAAAGTTATTTAAACAAATAGATTTAAGAAAAATTATCAGTAAACTTACTGTGAAAAATGTTCTCAATTTCTTTTTGATTCAATGACCCTGTCTCACATTCTTAATCACACACATTTTAAAAAAATGAATCATATGTTCTGAATATTTAAAATACTTGTTTCCTCTCTAAGCCTACCACCACCGTGACAAACACACAAAAAAGCATAGCAAAAAATAGTAGTAACTACCAAACAAGCAATAACTTAGTACACCAAAACTCATACACACATTTAAAGAAAACAGCAAATGAGGAAAACTGTAACACAGTGTGGGCACTACGTCAGTCATCTTTTTGTTTTGTTTTCATTTTTGGCCATACCATGTGGCTTGTGGGATCTTAATTCCCTGACCAGGGGTCAAACCCATGCCCTCTGCAGTGAAAGTGCAGAGTCCTAACCACTGGACTGCCAAACCATCAGTATCTTTAAAATATAAAGCTCTTACAAATCCGTAAGGAAAAAAATAGATACTTCAAAAAGAATTACAAATGGCCAAGAAAACAAGAAGTCACTCTCTAATAGTCAATATAAATAATCAAAATAAGATTTTTTTCTTCACCTATTAAGTACAAATGAGTTAAAAAAATACTGCTGGCAGAGATTCATTGGCTGTTCTCAGACTTGTGTTAGAACAATATACTGGTATAGATTCTGAAGCACAATCTGACAAGCATTAGTAGCTCTGAAATGCCTTAATCAGAATACTTTATAAGTAATTCATTCCAATTAAGATTTTCATTTTAACTCATACAAATGAGTTAAAAACAGAGATTGCTAAAATAGAGAGAACTAAAAGATGTTTTTATGGTTCAGGACAGAAGACTCAGCAAAGCCAAAACAGCTACAATAAGCTTCAAGTCCTTTCTTAAACTGGAAAAGTCATCAGAAGAATCAAATGGAAATATGTTAAACTCCTACTGTTCCTGTGTATTTAATTCCTGCAAACACTCATAAAGGGGAGGCTCAGTCTTTCAAGATACCAGAAGGCAGAAGATAGAGGGAATGGAGGGACAGAGTGCTATTCTTTTGGTTTAGGAAATTCTCTCCTCCATTATTGGGAATAAAGAAAAGGGAACACCTTTTTTTCTTTTTCTACAAGCAAAACAGCCAAGTGTGACTATATTAAAATCTCATTTTAGTACTTTCCTATAAAGTTTACTCAAATTCTTTAATTACTGATCTAAGATGGTCTAGGTGACATTCTTCTATGAAGGATTCTGCTTGATTCAAAGCTTTTATTTTCACCAGAATAAGAATTATTTCTTTGAGTTCATCCCTGAAAAAAACAACAAAAGGGCATTTTCCCTCTTAGAAATGCAATGTATAAGGGCACAGTGAAACATCAGCAGTTAATTTGAAACAAAAACTTTACCTGATGCCAATATCTAAAATATATTGCATAAAGTATTTAGATGCTACCTTCTCCACATTATCATGAAATTCCATCAGAGACTATTAGTGGATATATTCTGACAAATTTTAATGTGAATGACTATAAAAAAGTAGAAAAAGCACAGAAGAAATCTATCATTAGAAATCTGAACAATGGTGTGCTGCTATCAGCAGTTTATATGGACTATCATGGTCCCACAGATATAATCAAATGTTACAATTTGAGTTTTTTGTTTGTTTGTTTGTGTTTTGAGGTGGTTTGCCAACACCATTGTATTCAAGTCCTTAAACATCTAGTGCTGTGAATGAGATCCAGCTACTGCTGGGTAAATGCCAGGTTGCAGATCTATACTTAACAAATATTGAGATTTTGAAATGGCTAGGAAAATTAGAAAGACATTAAAAACATGCTTAAATAAAAGGCTTTTGACTTACAGTTTTAATTCTAAATTCTCCTGTGATACAGTTTTCTGGAAGTGCTTATTTTGGAAGAGATTTGCATTTAAACATATGAACTAATATGCCTTAGGTGTAAAAGTAAAATACTGAGTGATTCTAAAGTTGCAAATGAAAACATCTCCTAATTCTACAGTGACAGTTTCAGATTTTTAAAAGTAAAGTACAAATCTTTCTAAAAATTGCCAAGAACAGAAGCCTAAATAACGCTTATGGAGGTACAAATAAAATATGCATTACCTGATTTCATTTCTAGATAATTTACGTGCAGACTGCAGTAAAAACTGGATGAAATTTTCTAGCTGGGGAATGGATGTTCTCATGGCAGAGTTTTGGAACCACTTTTCTGGTAAATATGCTGCTATCTGATAATCAAAACACATGGTTGATTTTTAATGACAGTTATTAACTAAGTACTTTAACATAATCTCATTTAATCCTTATACTACTCACGTTAAGATTCCTTGGAAGATCCCCTGGAGAATGCAAAGGCTAACCACTCCAGTATTCTGGCCTGGAGAATTCCATGAACTGTACAGTCCATGGGGTCACAAAGAGTCAGACCCGACTGAATGACTTTGACATACACACTACTCATGTTGGTTGTATTATTCTTCCATATTGTATTATTCTTCCATATTCTTTTATTCATGGTTAAATAACTTTTGAGAATTTCCCCTTTCTTTTTTAGGTTTTATACTATAAAAAAAAAGTCGTATTTGGATACTGAAAGCTTAAAGGGGACTACTCTTTAGAAATACTTACTAGTACTTGTAATATTTTCATTACTCTGTATTCCTGAGTGATTAAATTGTACAAAACATAATCTATAACTAAACACCAGAAATGTGTAGACACAAAACACTTAGTTAACAAACCTACATTTGGCCCTGTAACAATGCAGGGAGGTAGGGACAGTGACCTATGCACAGATGAAAATCAGTGTATTAACTTTACAGTTGGCCCTCCATATCTGTGGTTCTGCATCCACAAGTTTAACCAACTATGGATTGTGAAGTACTCTGGTATGTACTGATATTTATTGGAAAAAAATCCACACAGAAGTGGACCCATGCAGCTTAAATCTGTGCTATTCAAAGGTCAACTGTATAAAATAGGTATAGTGTGATTTCACAGTATGAAATTAGATGACTTTGTGTATAATCTATATCAATAAATTAGAGTTAAGAAATCAAGGTCATTCTAAGATATACTGTATAAAAAATTTATTACAATTTTCTTCTAATTTAATATATTGCTTTAAATGTCAATGGCAGCATAAGGAGTCAATGTATGTACATTCATTTGTTTCTTTGGGGGGGGAAACCTCTCAAACAACACTTACTATCATCATGCTAAAGGTAATACATGACTTGGGGAAAAAGTTTTGGAAAAAAACAAAAAATGTAAACAAAAGGAAAACTTCCTTGTTGGAGAAGGAAGAATTTTTTTTAAAAAGGAGAGAGAATGGGAGCAAGGAAAAATCTGAGATCATACTCTCTAACGAAATTCTTGGTTATGTTAGTTGCTAAGGTCAGGATCAGTATGTACCTCTAGAAAGTAGAAAGTTGTACTATATATATATATAATAAAATACATTAAAAGAAAGTTCTGGAATGCATGTTTTCTAAAATAAATCTAGCTGGTCAACACGGAAAACACAGTTGAAAATGATTTATCCTATTTCTTAATCACTTTTTTCAATTATCTAGAAAAAAACAGATAACACTAGTTGCCTAAGGCAGAAAGTCCTATAAGTCTTGTTATGCAAACTATATCTTTTTAGTTTTAAAACCAGCCCTTAACCGATCTGGAATTTAATGTCATTTACACTTGCTTTTCCCTTGTTTTGTATCACAAGGCTCAATAAAATTCTGAAGGAACTATCTAGCTTTCCCATAAATGATCCTGGGACTTAAAGCCACACTGTTTTGGTCTGGTTTTCTAGCCACAAACTGTGAAGACAATGTCATATATCCTCTACTGCATAGTAGAGCTTTCTGGTCAAAGAGAACTAAACTGAAATCTGAAACACAATAGGATGGATGAAGATTGAAATATCTGATAAATAATGTAGTTAAAAACTACACGATACAAACTACATGATACAAAACCATAGCTGGGAAAATAATGGTTGTCTAGGAACTGCTAGACAGTTCTAGGAATTGTCTAGGAATCCACCTGCAATGCAGAGACCCTGGTTTGATTGCTGGGTCAGGAAGATCCCCTGGAGAAGGGATAGCCTACCCTCTCCAATATTCCTGGGCTTCTCTTGTGGCTCAGCTGATAAAGAATATGCCTGCAATGTGGGAGAGCTGGGTTCAATCCCTGGGTTGGAAAGAAGTCTTAGGGCCTTCCCTTGTGGCTCAGCTAGTGAAGAATCTGCCTGCAAAGTGGGAGACCTGGTTCGATCCCTGGGCTACGGAGATCTCCTGGAAAAGGGAAAGGCTACCCACTCCAGTATTCTGGCCTGGAGAATTCCATGAATTGTACAGTCTATGGGGTTGCAAAGAGTCAGACACGACTGACTTTCACACTTTCAGGAACTGCTATCTAACATTACATATACGTGTATACTAAAAAAAAAAACCTTATATAAGAATATAAATATTTTCCCACATTCTTAGAAAATTATATCCATTGATTTTTTAACTTAGGATAATTTCCTAGAAGTAAAATTGCTATGTAAAAGCATGTGGACTTTATTTATTTTTTTATTTTGGCTGATGGTTCTTTGTGGTGGGACGCTTCTCTAATTGTGGCATGCAGGCGCTCTAGTTGTGGTGCATGGGCTTAGTTGCCCCATGGCATGTGGGATCTTAGTTCCCTGACAAGGGATCGAACTCAAGTCCCCTGCATTGGAAGGTAGATTCTCAATCACTGAACCACTAGGGAAGTTCCTTAAAAGGGTATGAACTTTAAAGGTTTTATATCGATTGTGCCAAAAGAGTCTCCAGAGTTGTATTCCTCTTCTCACAGTGCAGAAACTATTTCCCAGAATTGCCTCTCCACACTTTCTAGATGAATGATGTTCCTGGACAGATGTGGGACTGCTGTTTTCCTGTGTTTATGACAATACTGGGAATTAATAATCAATTCTCTGATTATATTAATACTATTATATTAATTAATACTATTAATATTTTCCACATGTTTAGAGGTTATTTTAGCATATTCTTTTTCGGGGGGGATTGCTTTGCCTTTTGGTCATTTTCAGTAAGCACATTCAAATTGTTTACAGATTTGTAGAGCTTTAAAAAAAATGTGGGTATTTATCCTCGTTATGCACATTATAACTTATTTTTCTGTTTTTCAACTTTCTTTCTATTTAACTTTTTATTATAGAAAATTCCAAACATAAACAACAGGAGAAAGAATAAGTATGTGCTGTGCTTAGTTGCTCCAACTCTTTTGTCCAACTCTTTTGTGATCCCATGGATGGTAGGCCACCAAGCTCTTCTTCCATGGGGATTCTCCAGTCAAGAATACTGGAGTGGGTTGCCATGCCCTCCCCCAGGGGATCTTCCCAACCCAGGGATCAAACCCAGGTTTCCCATACTGCAGGCAGATTCTTTACTGCCTGAGCCACAAGGGAAGCCACAAGGGAAGAACAGGTATAGTGAGCCCAATAAACCCATCTTCGAGTTTTAACAATAATCAAATAATCCTGCTACCTTTATTTATTTAATTGGAGGATAATTACAATATTGTGATGGTTTTTGTCATACATCAATATGAATCGGCCACGGGTATACACGTGTCCCCTCCATCCTGAACCCCCTACCCACTTCCTGCCCCACCCCATCCCATCCCTCCAGGTTGTCACAGGGTACCCTGTGTCATACATCAAATTCCCATTGTTTATCTATTTTACATATGGTAATCTACATTTTTCAATGCTATTTTCTCAAATCATCTCACCTTCTCCTTCTCTCACTGAGTCCAAAAGTCTGTCCTTTATGTTTGTGTCTCCTTTGCTGTCCTACCCATAGGATTATCAGTACCATCTTTCTAGATTCCATATATATGCGTTAATATACAGTATTTGTCTTTCTCTTTCTGACTTACTTCACTCTGTATAATAGGCTCTAGGCTGATCCACCTCATTAGAATTGACTCAAATGCAATCCTTTTTATAGTCCTGATACCTTTCTGTTTATGTTTTTTGGTTGACCGAAAATCTTATCAAATCTATTACCTTTTCTCACCTTTTTTTTTTTTTTTTTGCATTAAAGTTCAGAAAGGACTCCCTTAACATCAGGTATAGTCATTTATCTTCCTGGTACAGTATTTTATAGTTTTATTTTTTTTACACTTAATTTTTTACTTTACCTATAATTTACATTGGTATTTAAGTGAGAGGTGAGGATCTAACAGTCATTTTGTAAATAGTTAACCAGTATACTAATTTTTAAATACTGGATTCTCCCGGATTTCTAGTCTGTTAAATTAATTTGTTATTATGTAAGTAACACAATTTAACTTATTTTGCTATAAAATTAATTTTAATAACTTTTAAAAATGATAAAATGATGATCAATTTCTACACAACTTACCTGGCTGCACTTTTTAACAACATCTGAGCCAGGTATGGCATTGAGAAGAGCTATAATAAGGTAACGATTCAGCAGCTTCCCTAGTCCTAGCTCTTGCAAGGTGTCTTCTGGGAGGAGTTCATTCCAAAGAAGAATATTGCCAAAGAGCTAAAATACAACAAAATTTCAAGTGACTCTGTACCTTTTCTCCAAAGGAAAACTGTAATAGTCTCCAACAAACAAAAAGCTGGTCAAACTGTAAAACTCTCAGCACAATTAGCACTGTTGGGACCGTCAATTTTAGAATAGAAAACATTTCTGAATAAACACTCAATTCTTCTTAACCTGCATATATTTCTTCATCCTATCTTCATTTTTTCTTAGGATAATCGCTCAAAATCTATTTCAAATTACCTTGCTGGAGCTTTTCCAGATCAATAATCTTCCTTCTCAATCAGTTCTCTCTTGGAGGCTGGGGCCATCAGATACAAGACTGCAGTACCCCAGGATTCATAAAAGCACTGATGTTAAAGCCAGCCGTACTGTCACCAATATGTGACCTTGAGAAATCAATCAAACCTGAGAACCTCACTGCTCTAATATAGAAAATAAGATTAATAATAACCTGTGAGTTTGGAGATATTTTGGGTAAAATCCTTTTAAGAAATTCTAATAAAATTTTAATCAAAGTAATACGGGTTGCATTTCTCTCCTGTAAATGCAGATCTTTATGTGAATTCTATGGTAGCTTCCACTTTCTTTCCATTACTAAATTTATTACGTAAGTGCTAAACTTCATCCAGTTGTACTAACATGCAATGCTTTTTCACAATGTCATTGTTGGTGTTGCTCCCTCTTCCTGAAAAGCCTTTTTCCTGACCCAATCACATGACAAGCATTGATCCACCCTATCAGAACTATTCTTGCTGAGGTCATTCATGACCTTATAACTATGAAACCCAGTAAACATTTTCAGTCTTCCTTCTAATTCTCTTCAGTGGCATTAATACTTTGTTCTCAGAAGTCCTTCACTTAGTTCTCCTGATGCCACTCTCTTGTGACCATTCTTAGTTTAACAGCTTATTCTTAAGGCCTGTCTGAAGACTTCACTTTGTCTGCCCACTGCTTCTTCTCCTCAGAGGTTGTCATTCATGACCATGCCTCCAAACACTGCCTAAATGTGATCAACTCCCAAATCTCCAGCTCAGATCTGTCTCCTGTAATTCAGACTCATGTATTCAAGTACCTCCCTTTATCCCATAGATATCTTAAATCCACTATGTCCACTTATCTTTCTTTCCTTCCAAACCTTTCCTTCCTTCTCCAATGCCCTCAAAGAATGCCACCATAAGTTAATAGGGTGCCAAAGTCAGAAACTTGGCTAGCACTCTACATTCTTCAGGGTAGAATTAATTCTGTAATCAGTCATTGGGTTCTTTCTATGCTTCATCCTAAAAATCTTTTGAACCAATCTTTTCCTTACTGTCCCCATTGCCACTGATTCAGCACCGATTTCATCCTTTACTGTTTAGACCCAGGTTAGACAACTATGGCCTGTGAGTTAAATCCAGCTTATGGTCTGTTTTTGTAGAGTTGGTGAACTAGGGATGGCTTTTATAATTTTAAATGATTGAAAAAAAGAGAACTTTAAGACATGAAAATTATATGACACTCAAATTTCAGTGTCCATAAAGTAAAGTTTTACTGAAACACAGACATGCTCATTTATTTACATATTGTCATGACTGCTTGCAATACAGTGACAGAGCTGAACAGTTCAACAGACATCACACGACCTACAAAACCTAAAATACTTACCGTCTGGTCCTTTACAGAAGAATTTTTCTGATCTTCACTATATAGTAAACTTTTTTGGAAAGAAAAATTTTTTTTATTTTTGCAGTTTTCTGCTTACCTTTAGACCTGACCAGAACTGTCTTTCTTGAAACTTTGAATGTGGTGATGTTCTGTTTTCTACAGCACTAATTTAAAGCAAAAGAAAGAAAATGCAAATGACTGTTCATCTTTCAGAAACAGAGTTTAAAGAACTGAATGGTTACTTTTTTTTTTTAATCAACCAAACTAAGTCTTAACAATATAATTAAAGGTGTTCTGGTGATATCTAATAAAATTACTAATGTACGTACACTCATACCCAACAAATCCATGTTTGAGAATGCCTTCTATAGATACATTTGCACATGTACAGGATACTATGTCCATAAAATTATTCACAACACTGTTAGTAATGGTTTACTGCTTACATGTTCATCAACTACAGCACGGCCATATAATGGCATATGGTGCAGCTAAAAAAGCATGAGGAAACAATCTGTGGATGACACAAAAAGATCTCGAAGATGTACTAAGTCAAAGTAAGGCACAAAACAATGGTTATGACTACAATATACTTACTTTGCTATAAAAAAGAGGGGGAAATAAGTTTAATTCTAATTGTATTGTAAGTATTAAAATTCTATCTAAAGTATTTAATTCTAATTGCAGAGAGAAATTCCAAAAAGGTAAAAAAAAAAAAAAAAAAATTACCAACAGTGAGTATTCTTGCATGTGTACAGAAAAGAAGGCAAAAACTGGGTGGATGGAGGTCAGGAGCAGGAGAGAATAAGACTTTTCATTTTAAACATTAGTAAAAATTTTAAATACACATTCTTACTTTTTAACTGTGCAGATATATTAGTTACCTAAAACACTGAAAGTGAAAGTGGCTCAGTCATGTCTGACTCTTTGCGACCCCACAGACTATACAGTCCATTGAATTATCTGGGCCAGAATACTGGAGTGGGTAGCCTTTCCCTTCTCCAGGGGATCTTCCCAATCCAGGGAATCAAACCCAGGTCTCCCACATCGCAGACGGATTCTTTACCAACTGAGCCATCAGGGGACCCCGGATGTCTCTAAAACATTACAAATCTTAATTGTTGTTGTTGTTTAGTTGCTAAATCATGTCTGACTCTTTTGTGACCCCATGGAAGGTAGTCTGCCAAGTTCCTCTGTCCATGGGATTTCCCAGGCAAGAATACTGGAGTGGATTGCCATTTCCTCCTCCAGGGAATCTTCCCAACCTAGGGATTGAACCTGCATCTCCTGCATTAGCAGGTGGTTTCTTTACCACTGAGCAATCTGGGAAGTCAACAAACCTTAACTGGGGTGAATTTTTACATGCAGGCATCTTTTAGGATTCAAATTAACTAGCAAGCTTAGTTCTTTTTTCCTTTCCATAGAACTCTTCTATCATGTGAGTACTCACTGGAGAGTGAGCTTCAGTCCATAATCCATTACTACAACTGATGCTTTCTTAGCAAATCTACCAATATGCATCAAATACTACCTCTCTGATCATTTAGAAGTAAATATATATTTTGAAGATGTAGTTTCTGGTCCCTCAGTGATATTCTAGGCCTTATTTTCAGCTCTCCATGTCAGGTATTATTCTAAGCACTCTCTTCATCTTCACAGTGTCCTATGAGATAGGCATTAATTTAATGTCCATTTTATATACAAAGGCACTGATGCATGGAAAGACACTTGGTCTTGACCCAAGGCCAAGTGTCTAGGAATGGTGAATCTGCACTCCAGAATCTGTGTTTCTAACTACCCGGCTATGCCAATTGTCATGTTCTCAGGAATATCATTATATCATACATGGCATAAAAAAGGTGATTAAGAAATATTTGTTGAAATATCAATTTGCATCTTAACAGGTATGTGTGTTTTGAAAACAGTATGTTTAGTTTCTTCTACATTATACTCTTAAATGAATCTGTATTCCAGGAGTAACTATTTCATAAAATCTAGAAATTAGCAACTCTTACCTCTTTGGATACAGAGGAATAAAAACATCATCTTCTATTGCCTTCTTCATTCTTGAAACAATTGATTTAAGTAAATCCTATTTTTAAAAAATGTAAAAGCATCACTGATAGTCATAGAAAGAAAGGTATGAACGAAATAAAAAGAAATGTATGAACCAAAGGAAGCAATTTTAACAGAATAGTGCAAATTTGTACACACTCAAAGACCTAGGTTTTAAAGCAACTGTAAATTAGGTACAAGAGAACTTCATTTATCCATGTGGTTGCATACTGTAGTGGCTGGTGCCTTTTCATTGCAGCATAGTATTCTGTTGCCTGACAACATTTATTTAGCTGGTCTTTGGTTTAGGGGTTATTATGAATTATGTTACTATATAAATTCCTGTAGAGCATGTCTTTTAGTATGCATGGGCATATATTTCTAATGGGTATATATGTAGAGATGGAATTGTTAGAATCCAGTTCATGTCAACTTTGGACAGAATGCCAAGTTGTTTTCTGAAATACGGGTATCCCATTTATAGTCTCACTAGTCAGTATGAGAAATCCTGTTCCCCTACACCTTTACTAAGTCGTATTTTTGGGTTTTTAAAAGCTTGCAATTCTGGTGAGTATGTCAGTTAGTCAGTTCAGCCACTCAGTTGTGTCCGACTCTTTGCGACCCCATGGACTGTAGCAGGCCAGGACCCTGTGTCCATCACCAATCCCTAGCGTTTACTCAAACTCATGTCTATTGAGTTGGTGATGCCATCCAACCATCTCATCCTCTGTCGTCCCCTTCTCTCCCACCTTCAGTCTTTCCCAGCATCAGGATCTTTTCCAGTAAGTCAGTTCTTCACATCAGGTGGCCAAAGTTGGGAGTTTTAGCTTCACCATCAGGCCTTCCAATGAATATTCAGGAGTGATTTCCTTTAGGATGGATTGGTTGGATCTCTTTGTAATTCAAGGGACTCTCAAAAGTCCTCTCCAACACCACAGTTCAAAAGCATCAGTTTTTCAGTGCTCAGCTTTCTTTATAGTCCAACTCTCAAATCCATACATAACTACTGGAAAAACTATAGCTTTGACTAGACGGACCTTTGTTGGCAAAGTAATATCTCTGCTTTTTAATATGCTGTCTAGGTTGGTCATAACTTTTCTTCCAAGGAGCAAGCATCTTTTAATTTCACTGCTGCGGTCACCATCTGCAGTGATTTTGGAGCCCCCCCAAAATAAACCCTGTCATTGTTTCCACTGTTTCTCCATCTATTTGCCATGAAGTGATGGGACCGGATGCCATGATCTTCGTTTTCTGAATGTTGAGCTTTAACCCAGCTTTTTCACTCTCCTCTTTCACTTTCATCAAGAGGCTTTTTAGTTCTTCTTTACTTTCTGCCATAAGGGTGGTGTCATTTACATATCTGAGGTTATTGATATTTCTCCCGGCAATCTTGAGTCCAGCTTGTGCTTTACCCAGCCCAGCATTTCTCATGATGTACTGTGCATATAAGTTAAATAAACAGGGTGACAATATATAGCCTTGACGTACTCCTTTCCCAATTTGGAACCAGTTTGTTGTTCCATGCACAGTTCTAACTGTTGCTTCCTGACTGGCATACATATTTCTCAAGAGGCAGATCAGGTGGTCTGGTATTCCCATCTTCTTCAGAATTTTCCACAGTTTGTGGTGATCCACACAATCAAAGACTTTGACATAGTCAATAAAGCAGAAATAGATGTTTTTCTGGAACTCTCTTGTTTTTTCAATAATCCAACGGACATTGGCAATTTGATCTCTGGTTCCTCTGCCTTTTCTGAAACCAGCTTGAACATCTGGAAGTTCTCGGTTCATGTACTGTTGAAGCCTAGCTTGGAGAATTTTGAGCATTACTTTGCTAGCATGTGAGATGAGTGCAATTGTGCAGTAGTTTGAGCATTCTCTGCAACTGCCTTTCTTTGGGATTTGAATGAAAACTGACCTTTTCCAGTCCTGGGGCCACAGCTGATTTTCCAAATTTGTTTACATATTGAGTGCAGCACTTTCACAGCATCATCTTTTAAGATTTGAAATAGCTCAACTGGAATTCCATCACCTCCACTAGCTTTGTTCATAGTGATGCTTCCTAAGGCCCATTTGACTTCACATTCCACAGTGTCTGGTTCTAGGTGAGAGATCATACCATCATGATTATCTGGGTCATGCAGATCTTTTTTGTACAGTTCTTCTGTGTATTCTTGCCACCTCTTCTTACTATCTTCTGCTTCTGTTAAGTCCATACCATTTATGTCCTTTATTGAGCCCATATTTGCATGAAATGTTCCCTTGGTATCTCTAATTTTCTTGAAGAGATCTCTAGTCTTTCCCATTCTATTGTTTTCCTCTATTTCTTTGCACTGATCACTGAGGAAGGCTTTCTTATCTCTCCTTGCTATTCTTTGGAACTCTACATTCAGATGCTTATATCTTTCCTTTTCTCCTTTGCTTTTTGCTTCTCTTCTTTTCACAGCTATTTGTAAGGCCTCCTCAGACAGCCACTTTGCCTTTTTGCATTTCTTTTTCTTGGGGATGGTCTTGATCCCTATCTCCTGTACAATGTCATGAACCTCCATCCGTAGTTCTTCAGGCACTCTGTCTATTAGATATAGTCCCTTGAATCTATTTCTCACTTCCATTGTATAATCGTAAGGGATTTGATTTAAGGCAGACCTGAATGGTCTAGTGGTTTTCCCTACTTTCTTCAATTTAAGTCTGAATTTGGTAATAAGGAGTTCATGACCTGAGGCACAGTCAGCTCCCAGTCTTGTTTTTGCTGACTGTATAGAGCTTCTCCATCTTTGGCTGCAAAGAATATAATCAATCTGATTTCAGTGTTGACCATCTGGTGATGTCCATTTGTGGAGTCTTCTCTGTGTTGTTGGAAGAGGGTGTTTGCTATGACCAGTGCGTTCTCTTGGCAAAACTCTATCAGCCTTTGCCCTGCTTCATTCTGTACTCCAAGGCCAAGTTTGCCTGTTACTCCAGGTATTTTTTGACTTTCTACTTTTGCATTCCAGTCCCCTATAATGAAAAGGACATCTTTTTTGGGTGTTAGTTCTAGAAGGTCTTGTAGGTCTTCATAGAACCGTTCAATTTCAGCTTCTTCAGCATTACTGGTTGGGGCACAGACTTGGATTACCGTGAAACGAACAGAGATCATTACCGTGAAACGAACAGAGTTTTTGAGATTGCATCCAAGTACTGCATTTTGGACTCTTTTGTTGACTACAATGGCTACTCCATTTCTTCTAAGAGATTCTTGCCCACAGTAGTAGATATAATGGTCATCTGAGTTAAATTCACCCATTCCAGTCAATTTTAGTTTGCTGATTCCTAAAATGCTGATGTTCACTCTTGCCATCTCCTGTTTGACCACTTCCAATTTTCCTTGATTCAAGGGCCATTAGATTACAGTTAAGAATGAGAAACAAACTTCTCTCCTACACCTTCCACAGACTGCTCTTAGTATACCTCTCAAGATTATGCAAAACAAATCTAATCATCCTTCCATATGAAAACTTCAGATTTTAAGATTGATATCTCACTTTTCTATATTTTCTCTTTCCCATACCATCTTAGACATTCTCCATTTAATATACTTTAACCTAAAATTAAATGCAAATAGCCCAGGGGAATGAAGAAAGCACATATAACAATTTTACTCAAAAGAGCAGACACCTAGAAGGATGAACTTCCATCAGTCTTTCTGCTCCTCAAGTGACACTGCTGACTCATACTGAGTTTATGGATGATTACAATCCCCTCTGTTTTACCTGTGTTGCTTTAAAGTTGTGCCTCTCCCATCTTTTACTTATGCAGTTGAATTTTTGAACACAGTGGTAGGACATTATGTATATTCTTTTTACATTTTATATTTTGAGAGTCAGTCCTTTTCTCAGTGTTTTGAAATTCTTTTGGATTCTAATTCTGTTATCCATAGATTTATGATAGAATTCCTAGTCTTTTGTCATTGAGAAATTTCATTAGCATTTTACATACTCCAATTCAATAAAAATACCAAACAGAACACAACTGAGAGGATTCCAGCCTTATGAATCAGTATTCTTTAGGTGTACTTTTACTGGTTTTCTTTGTATCTAACTATACCCTATTCCCCGCCCCCCACATTTGATCTGTAAGAAAATTATAACGTATTTAAATAATTATATACTGTACCTGTACGGTACCTTACTTAGTGGAAGTAACTGAGATATTAGGAATATGGAAGAATATGCTTTGACAAATACTTGGTTTTAGGAACCCCATCAATGAGAGGTTACAGTAATCACTGCTTTCTTATTTTAAGTGTTCATAATCCATCTCTGTAATAATCTATTTTAGAACTCCAGAATTAAAGCTATTCTCACCAGGTATTAGCTTACAGAATCATTTACTTTTCACTTGAAAATCAGGAACTGTGCTGTCTGATTGATGCTTCTGGAGCCCTTCTCATTCTCTTCAATTCTTTAAATATCACTAAGAAAAACAGAGTGAGCTCACCAGCAATCTGTGTTACTAACCTGGAATATTACATAGTACACTGATTCTCAACTAGGAGGAACTTTGCCACGCCTCAGAATATTTTGTAAGTCTAGAGGTATTTTTGGTTGTCAAGACTGGGAACTGCTACTAGCACCTAGTGAGTAGAGACCAGGGAGCTTACTGCACAGAACAGTCTCACACAAAGAAATCCTGGTTCCAAATGCCAAGAATGCCAAAGCTGAACAGTCCTGATGTAGTTATAGTCTCCTAGTAAAGCCAAAAACCCATTTCCAACATTCATAGTAGGAGGGTTTCCAGAATTAAGATTACCAGTATAAAAACTTCATGAATGAATCCATAAACTGTTGAAAGACTTTAGTGGTTACAAAATGCCAGGTCTGCCACTGTTAAAAGTGATCTTATAAAGTGACTTGGCCCTCTAGGCCCTAGCTTTCTCACCTGTAAAAATATAATTAAAATCAACATGTTTTACAAGGTTTTGAGGATCAAATGAGAAAATGTGGAAGTGTTTAAAAAACTTTACATGTAAATGCACTATTTACATTTAGGCTATAATTACATAATTCCATGTAGAGAGCAAATATAGGATTATATAGCTGTTTGCTTGCTCTAACATACTTGTCTTGATTCTATGCTTTGTAACAACACAAAATAAATCTATTCCTTCATCAAACATAAACATTATCTCCAAGTACATCTTCTTTCAAGTTGAATCTAAGTCTTGCATGATTTTCACGTTTTTATCCTGTTGGAGGTGAGTGAAAATGCCCTTTCTCCTTCAGTTGCTACAATGTTCAAATCCTATTCTTTCCTTTAGGTCCTTGCTCAAATGTCACATGTAATAAACATTCTTTCACTGCTGACATTTCTCTCTCCTGGTTCTTTTGTGAAGTTTCACAGCACTTTATCTGACCACTCTTGGAGAGGCAATGTGGTCAGTGAGATGAGCTTGGGTTTTAAAGTAAGACAGTGCATGTGTGCTCAGTCGCTTCAGTCGTGTCTGACTCTTTGCAACCCTATGGACTATAGCCCGCCAGGCTCCTCTGTCCATGGGATTCTCCAGGCAAGAAGACTGGAGTGGGTTGCCATACCCTCCTCCGGGGGATCTTCCCGATCCTGGGATCCAATTCACATCTCCTGTGTTTTCTGTATCACAGGCAGATTCTTTACCGCTCAGCCTCTGAGGATGCCCAAAGTAAGACTAACCAAGGTACAAATATTAGTTCTAACTCAAGGTATTACTGTGAACAGGTTTCTGTGATTCGGATTCTTAATCTGTAAAATGAAGCTATCATCTGTTCTTTAAAAATTATTTACTTTTGGCTATTCTGGGTTTTGCTTCTACTCAGGCTTTTCCCCAGTTGCAGTGAGCATGGGCTACTCTCCAGTTGTGGTGCATGGGCTTCTCTCATTGCGGAGCACGGGCGCACAGGCTTCAGTAATTGCGGCTCCCAGGCTCTAGAGCACAGGCTCAACAGCTGTGGTACACGGGCTCAGTTGCTCCACTGCATGTGGGATCTTCCTGGACCAGGGATCGAATCCATGTCTCCTGCACGGGCAGGCGGATTCTTTACCACTGAGCTACCAGGAAAGCCCTATCACCCATTTTTAACAGGATTGCTGGAACTAAGTGGGCTGACACAGGAACAAGACCTAACAGAGTACCGAGTACATAGCAGGAATTAGACAAGTAAGTCTTTTCATTCCCACTTACTTCCTACTTCAAATAACAGTTTATATGTATCTTTTTTCCTCTAAGATTACATGATTCTTGAAGGCAGAATCATGCTGGTATCCTCTTCTCTCGTTTTCTTCTTACAGCTTCTTTCCTTCATTACTTGGGACTTATTGGTGCACAGAATATGAATATAACATGTCTCCTTGCTTTTCAACTACTTTGATTATTCCACTCTGGGTATCCTCCAGTCTGTGAATCTCTCTCTTAATTCTCTTAAAACTCAACATAAAATTGTCTTACTCTTTCAACCACATCAATCTACAATATTATCATCAACAAACAAATGATTTAAAAAAAGAGTACTGCAATAAAAGATTCAAGAAACTCTCACCACAGCCTCTGAAAAGTTCCTTCCTCTTTATGTTTTATGTTCAGTAAAACTCAATTCTACATTATGCTGAAAATCTATCCTATTAAATTTTGAATCCTCAAAGAGCTAACTGTTCTTGACTATGCAGATTACAGATAACTAGTTAAAATACTGAATGTTAATCTACTTTTAAAATTAAAGTAAGGTCATACTATTACTAGATGTTTGCCAAAAGAACAAATGTAATTAGTTTTATTTTCTTTTAGAAGCAATTAATGTGTACTAACGTATTTATGCCTGTTCATCTCTGCAGGGCCAACGTACATTCACAAACCTGAAAAACAGGTAGTTGGGCCATGAGACCTGTTGAACAAATCAGACCATTGAACAGAGAGAAATACGCTAATAAGAATGAAGGTAATAATCTGGGTCTTACTGCATGTTTGTGTATTCTATTATAATGATTACCATTCCTGTAAGAATGTTTGGAAATATCAAGGTGTATCCTTTCATATTACTAATTATATTGAGCAAAAAATGGTCGGTCCTAAATATTTTTCATCAATAGTGTTCTGATAATTACTTCTGCATCGGCTGTAAACAAAGATTTATAATAAATTATATTGATTTAAAAGCAAATCAAGAAATTCATAATTCTAGACATTATTACCTGTTTGCCTTTATTAACTTCATTTTCACAAGTGGAATGTTCTTCAAGAATCATTCTGCACTGCGTTACTAAACTTGTTGTCTGTGTGGTTGACAAGGGATCCCAAATGAATTCTACAAAGCCTGAAACAAATTTTCAGTGGTGCACAGTTTAGTTACTAGACTACTTTTGCTGGTCACATATAAACAATTGAGGCCTTTTGCAAATGCTACTTCCCTCCTCTTGTGGTTTAAAAAAATCAATGCCAATCAGTACATTATGTATTTGCATACATACTCAATTTTCTTGTCTTTTTTGCATTTTGCTGAACTTGTATGGCTCAACTGCAACTCTAGTTAAATCACCTTGTCACAGTGTTGGTGTCTGCAACCATGCAGTTAAAACATGACTGGAAAAAAGTACACTTTAAATTGATCACCATGACACTCCAGTGAGACCAAAACCCTGTCCAGCAATCACATTTTGTTTCTCTGGCCCATTCTCTTTCCCTCTTGCAAGACAGTTATTTCCTGCCTTCTCCTTCCTCCTTGCTCTCAGTTAATGGACTCTACTCTTCCAGATGATTATTTCTTATGATTTCGTTTCTCCACCCTTGCTCTCACTGTCAGTTGATTAATTCCCAATTTGATGAGAAAAACAGAATCAATCAGAAGAGAAGCTCCACAAGCTCCTACCATAGCATCTATGAATCTAGCAGCATCTGTGCCCATAAATTCTAACTTGTCTCCCATTTCTATGGATGAAGCACTAGCCTCCTTGCTAATGCCAACTTTTTATTTGTACAAAAGACTCCTTGGCTTACTTGAAGATTCTGCTCCTGGAATTCTGCCCTCTCACTTCAGTATCACCATCACTTCTACTGGATCTTTTCCATCACTCTACAATTTTTTCTCTTGTATTAAAAATAATCCCTCTGTTGACTCTACTTTCCTCTCTAGAGCTGCCCTATTTCTTTCCTTCATTTTACAACAAAATTACTCAATAACTGTTGAAACTTTCTATCTCCAATTTCTTTCCTCAAACTCCTGAAATCACTTCAGTTAGGCCTTACCTCCAGCTGTTCTCCTAAACTACTCTTACCAAGTCACAGTTAACTTTCACATTGCGAAATCCAATGGCTGATTCTAGTCTCCATCTGATTTAACAGCAATAACTACAACATTTTTTTTTTTAAACTTGGCTTCCAGGATACTGCTGGTTTCTCACTGACCTCTGTAGTCTCCTTTATTGTCTTGCTTGTATTCCTGTTTACTTTCTAAATGCTGGACCTCAGGACTCAGGTCACTTACCTTCTCTTTCCTATTTATATTTATACCCTTAGTATGGCAAGTCAGTTTTGTGGCTTTACATGCACTCCAAATTTATATCTCCTACGTGGATCTGTCCTTTAGACTCATATATTTAATAGCCTAGTTGACAGCTCCATTTGGATGACAGGCATCTCAAACCCAACAGTGTCAAACTGAGCTCTTGCCGTACCTCCCACCCAAAACTTGCTCCTCTCAGTCTTTTCCATTTGAGAAAATGGCAACTCTGTCCTTCCAGCTGCTCAGGCCAAAAACCACTTAAGTCATTCTTGATTACTCTCTTTCTCTCTTGTTCCACAATCCATATCAAATTCTGTTAGTGTTAATACTTTTGAAATATATACAGAATTTGACCACTTTCCAGCCACCTCCATTTTTAACACTCAAGTCAAACCACCGTTGCTTAGATTACTGAAAAAGCTTCATAATTGATCTGCATACAGTTCATTCTTAACACAGGAACCAGAATAAGTCTGTTTTAATGATAGGGCAGATCTTGTCACTTCTCTGCTCAAAACTCTCCAATTGCTTCTTGCTCACTTACAGTAAAAGTCCTTACAAATGATTACAAGGCCCCATATGACACAGCCACTGTTATCCTGCTAACCTCTTCTTACTGTCCCTGTTGCTCACTCTACTAAAGTTACTCTGGCCTATCTGCTGTTTTTCAAGTAAATCAAGATAGCCCCTGCCTCAGGGCCTTTGCATGTGCTGTTTAGGATGCTGTCACCTCAGACATTCATTTGGCCCACTTCTTTACTTCCTTTTGGAAATCTGCTCATTTGTGACCTTCCCAGGAAGCCCTTCCCTGGCCAAACTATTTTAAATTGCACTCCTCTTTCATAATTTGTATCTTTCCCCCTTACTTTACTTTTCTCCTCAGCCCTTGTAATTAACACACTATAGATTTTACTTGTTCATCGTTTATCTCCTTCACAGAATGAAAGCTCCATAACATCAGGGATTATTATTTTGTTTACTGATGTATATGCTGAAGTTAACAACTGTGCTTGACTCTTGTAAAATATAAGTTAAATATTTTTTAAAAAATTTAAATAGGTTAAAAAAATACCCCAAATCAAATATAAAACTGATTTCTCAGGCATCTAGAAGATTAGGCTTGTAATAATCTTAGAGTCTACTATGTGCCTAGCATTAACTATTAGAAATATAGCAGTAAGATTAGGGTTGCCTCAGAACAATTTTGTCTAATGTCAAATACAAATATATTATATACATATATGTATAGTTGCTTAGGTAAGCAATTATAATGTAGGTACCATCCTAAGGATTAGAGTACATCAGGAACCCTGAAAAGGTATGCCTAACCCAGTTCCTAGAAATGATGTCTATATAGAGTTCTGAAAGATGAAGAGGAGTTAGTTAGCTAGATGAAAGAGGTATAGGGTTAAGGGATTTGTCAGGTGGATGGAGTGTAGAAGACATAAAAGCCAGGGAGAAGATAGCTTCTCCTTCTACCTCCACCAGTAGAGGTGGAGATGAGGGGATGAAGGAATTGAGCTTGGCAAAAGATGGGGCTAGAGAACTACTAAACAGAGACAAAATCCTGAAAGTCCTAGAAAAGTCCATGTTAAAGAGATTAGACTTCAACCTAAAGGCAGTTTAGAATAAAGTGTTTTAAGTGAGGTATGACAGAATCAGACTTACTTTTTAGACAGATCACCATGGCTTAAGTATAGAAAATGGGTTAGAAAAAGGAAAAAAGTAACGGATGTGGCAATTGCTTATATAAAGAGGTAAGAAAAAAGCAGGAGTAGATGACTTGGAGGTTCTGGTTTGAATATGTGGGTAGGTGGAGGTACCACTTTCTAGAGAAGGAATATAAGAGGAACAAGTCTGAAACAAAGATGACAAGTGTGATTTTGCATTTTGGATTTGAGTTGCCAAGTAGATATATTCAGAAGTTACTCTGATAAGAGATCTGGATTTGTTCTTCTAGTTCTTTTTGATTGAAAATCAAGCAGAAAAGCACTGTCCAAAAGAACTTTCTGTGATGAAAGAAAAAAACATCTGACATCTGCACTATTTAATATGATATTCATGAGTGATATATGGCCATTGAAGAACACCCCAGATATAGATAGCACTAGAGGACAGTATGCAATTACCCAGGAAGCTCAAAAAGAGCTACCATAAAGTTGCCAACATCTGCTGGACCATGGAAAAAGCAAGAGAATTCCAGAAAAACATCTATTTCTGCTTTATTGACTATGCCAAAGCCTTTGACTGTGTGGATCACAACAGACTGTGGAAAATTCTTCAAGAGATGGGAATACCAGCCCACCTGACCTGCCTCTTGAGAAATCTGTATGCAGGTCAAGAAGCAACAGTTAGAACTGGACATGCAACAACAGACTGGTTTTATATAGGAAAAGGAGTACGTCAAGGCTGTATATTGTCACCCTGCTTATTTAACTTATATGCAGAGTACATCATGAGAAACACTGGACTGGAAGAAGCACAAGCTGGAATCAAGATTGCCGGGAGAAATACCAATAACCTCAGATATGCAGTTGACACCACCCTTATGGCAGAAAGTGAAGAGGAACTCAAAAGCCTTTTGATGAAGGTGAAAGTGGGGAGTGAAAAAGTTGGCTTAAAGCTCAACATTCAGAAAATGAAGATCATGGCATCCGGTCCCACCACTTCATGGGAAATAGATGGGGAAACAGTGGAAACAGTGTCAGACTTTATTTTTCTGGGCTCCAAAATCACTACAGATGGTGACTGCAGCCATGAAATTAAAAGACGCTTACTCCTTAGAAGGAAAGTTATGACCAACCTAGATAGCATATTCAAAAGCAGAGACATTACTTTGCCCACAAAGATCCGTCTAGTCAAGGCTATGGTTTTTCCAGTGGTCATGTATGGATGTGAGAGTTGGACTGCGAAGAAGGCTGAGCGCCAAAGAATTGATGCTTTTGAACTGTAGTGTCGGAGAAGACTCTTGAGAGTCCCTTGGACTGCAAGGAGATCCAACCAGTCCATTCTGAAGGAGATGAGCCCTGGGATTTCTTTGGAAGGAATGATGCTAAAGCTGAAACTCCAGTACTTTGGCCACCTCATGGGAAGAGTTGACTTATTGGAAAAGACTCTGATGCTGGGAGGGATTGGGGGCAGGAGGAGAAGGGGATGACAGAGGATGAGATGGCTGGATGGCATCACTGACTCTATGGACGTGAGTCTGAGTGAATTCCAGGAGTTGGTGATGGACAGGGAGGCCTGGCGTGCTGTGATTCATGGGGTTGCAAAGAGTCGGACACGACTGAGCAACTGAACTGAACTGAACTGAAAGTGAAGTATTTGGAATTTTCAGATGAATACTTAAATGAGGCATATATATTCTATGCTATCATTAATAATGCTTAATAGCTAAAAGTAAATGGTTAAAAGCACTATCTTTCCAAGATACCCCATGATTGCACTGTAAATTATTCTGAGGAAAATCTTTAAAGTTTAGTCAAGTTGGCTGAGAAGCAATATAAAGCAGGTTACTTTAGTTTTTAAGAGTTTGCAGACTTTGCAGTCAGAATCCATTCTCAGTGACATGGTGGAACAGATCCTTATGAAGTATAATTTCAGATAAAACAAATTCAGACTGAGGCACAAACATCAGTGCCCAACAGCTCTGAGTACTAGTAGGAGGAGTAAGGGAAATGTAGTAATGTTTTTTTAAAGAAAGAAGAAACTCACCATATACAAAAATAAACTCAAAAGGGATTAAAGACCGAAATGTAAGGCCGGACACTAAAAAAAACTTAGAAGAAAACATAGACATGACACTCTTTGATATAAATTGCAGCAAGATCTTTTTTGATACAACTCCTAGAGCAATGAAAATAAAAACAAAAATTAACAAATGGGATTTAATTTAACTTAAAAGATTTTGCACACCAAAGGACCATAAGCAAAACAAGAAGATAACCCTCAGAATGAGAGAAAATATTTGCAAACAAAGCAACTAACAAGACGATCAATCTCCAAAATATACAAACAGCTCATGCAGCTCAATATCAAACAATAAGTAACTCAGAAGGCAGAGGATCTAAACAGACATTTCTCCAAAGAAGACATATAGATGGCCAAATAGCACATGAAAAGACGACCAACATCAGAAATGCAAATCAAAACTACAATGAAGCCTCACCTCACACAGGTCAGAATGGCCACCATCAAAAAATTTACAAACAATAAATGCTGGAGAGGGTGTGGAGATAAGGGAACTCTCCTATACTGTTGGTGGAAATGTGAATTGCAACAGCCACTATGGAGAACAGTATGGAGCTTCCTTACAAAGCTGAAAACAGAACTACCAGATAACCCAGCAATCTCACTCCTGGGCATATAACCCAGAGAAAACCATAACTGGAAAAGATACACTCACCCTAATGTTCACTGAAGCATTATTTACAATAGCCAGGACGTGGAAACAAGCTAAATGTCCATCAACAGAGGCATGGATAAAGAAGATGTGGTAATATTCCATTATATACCATGGAATATTATCACCCAGCCATAAAAAAGACAAAAAATGCCATTTGCAGCAACATGGATGAACCTAGACTGTCATACTGAGTAAAGTAAGTCAGACAAAGACAGACAAATATCACGTGACATGGTTTCTATGTGGAATCTAAAAATAAGGCTACAAACAAACTTATTTACGTAACAGAAGTAGAGTCATGGCTGTACAAAACAAACTTACGGTTACCAGGGGATAAATGTGGGGAAGAATTAATTGAGAGATTCGGATTGACTAGACACACTACTATATATAAAACAGATAACTAGTAAGAACCTGCAATACAGCACAGGAAAATCTACTCAAAACTCTGTAATGGCCTACGTGGGACAGGGATCTAAAAAAAAAAAAATGTGGATATATGTATAACTGATTTACTTTGCTGTACACTTGAAACTAACACAACATTGTAAATCAACCATACTCCAATAAAAATTAAAAAAAAAAGAAGAAGAAATGTAAGGGGAGAAGTTAAGGGAAAGACATACACATAGTAGAGATGGAAGTGTGCCACTAATAAATGACTTATAAAAGTAACTATTAAAGTAATGTGAATGTCACAAATACTAAAGGTCCAAGAGTATCAGGAGTTTGATAGCCAGTCACTTGCACAAACAAGCTGTTTTTAATCAGCTTAAATTATAAATCTGTTGATTTCTACTGTATATTACAGTTGTGTTCAAAAACGAAAAAAATTTGTGACTGTAACAGAAATGACTGATCTTATACTTAGCTAAAGAACAATTTAATTTTATCAAGATTACAAAACAGTACCTATAAGTCGAGGAATAACTGTTTTGTTGATGACAGTAGACAAGATTTTCTTATCAGAACTATCTTCCTTCTTTGAATCTTCCATACTGCAATCTATAAATTCTTCTATAGATGTAAACCATGGCATCTGTTTTAAACCTATGGAATCAAACTTATAAATAAAATTATCCAAGTTATAAATAAATTCTTAATTTTTATCTTTATATAGTTAACTTTTTCAGTAATTACCAGAGCTTTTCTAAGGATCAAAGGAGAATAATTCCATATTTTAACCCAACATATACAGAGGGCTACAGTTTATAGGGTCACAGAGAGTTGGACACAACTGAAGTGACAGCACTCACGCACATACAGTACTAGACCACCAAGGCTAGACAGCATGACATGACTAACACATGATGTCTAGGCAGTGAGACAGGATACTATATTTCACGTGTTTATTGATGTCCAGAAATGCCCCCCTGTGTTTAGGACCTACTAAATGGCAGGTACTGTTAGGAACAAAATATACATTTATAACAATAGCAGTTAAAATATCCATGGTATTTGCTTTTAAAGATATACTTACCTTATACAAAATTCACTCTGGCTCTCCCAAGTCTCACTGGCACAAATGTATACTTTGCATGTGGCTTATCTTATTATTAAGCAAACAGCAGATGGCCAATTACTATTTGTTGAATGACTGAATGAACAGATCTTTGCTATGTGTGACAGAATACTCAATTCAGCTTGAGTGGTTAACAACTAGGCTGTCGTCCAACCAGCTACCTTAGGGATAAGCCTGGTTCCTAAACTAAGAACACTGTATGGCCCTGAACCTAACAGAAAGTCTAAAGGCATGATGACTAGGGCAGAGGAAGATCCGCCTTAGTCAAGCAAAAGGGATTCACCCTTTGTTAAGTCTTTATTTTCAGCTCTCCTCTCTTCCTAGAATTTCATTTTCTCATTTCTGTTTGCTTAACCACATGGATGTCCCATCATCATTTCATTGTCTATAATGTAAAACTTCCTTGAAAACCTTTTCCCTCTTTGAAAAGACACCATTTCTATGAATGGAACTACCGTTGTCCTAATAACTTAGAATCCAAACCTTGGGGTCACTATTTTGATGTTTTGTTAGGGTTATTCGCAGCAGTTTATTGATTCTTCATAAAATCACTTGTAATCAACCCTTTCTTTCCTCTTTGCTATGTCACTATCACCCTGTGTGAGGAACTCATCTCCTTGGACTTGGGCTACAGCAACTGCCTTTCAGTTATCTTCACCTCTTTCTCTCTACGCTCCAAGTTAGCCTATTGCTCAGAGCTTCCTAAATCATTACCTTCATCACGTCACTCCTCCCATTACCTATCAAAACAAGTTCCTTTCTCTTGATTTACAATCTATGCAGTCTCTACAAAACTACTATTTCTCCCCATGTACCTTTACAAAACACCTTTTCCTTCCTTGCTCTCTTCTTATTTAAATTCTATATACCCTTTAAATCCTCATTTAAATTCCTCATCTTCATTGTAGCTTTCCTAGCCAAGTATTCCCATTATGTCATCTCCAACGTCAGAACTCTTGGTACCTATTTTGAATTTCACTCAGATTGTAAAATTCTTATGGTCTGCTGCTAAGTCACTTCAGTCGTGTCCGATTCTGTGTGACCCCATAGACGGCAGTCCACCAGGCTCCCCCGTCCCTGGGATTCTCCAGGCAAGAACACTGGAGTGGGTTGCCATTGCCTTCGCCAATGCATGTAAGTGAAAAGTGAAAGTGAAGTCGCTCAGTCGTGTCCGACTCTGTGCGACCCCATGGACTGCCGCCTACCAGGCTCCTCCGTCCATGGGATTTTCCAGACAAGAGTACTGGAGTGGGGTGCCATTGCCTTCTCCGTCTTATGGTCTAATATTACCTTTATTTTTTGAGTGATCTTCAACTTATCACAGATTTTTTTAAAGTGTTTCCTTTACTGATGTGTTAGCCTTAAAACAGAGTGAGAACCAAGAAATGGTAAATGACTACTCCAAAGCATGATTATTAATTCCATCCCTAAAGGTGAGGTATTTTATATTATAGTTAACCTGATAACAAGAGGACTGAAGTAACTAAATGTGATCAGGATTATTTTTTTCACGTTAAGCTCATATACCTTAAGAGGGTTCCAGTCAATCAACTGAAATCGTATTAGGGGATTTAAAAGCTTCGGAATGCATAAACTAATGAAAGCTTCATAATAAGAATCAGGAAACTTTTCTCGCCATTGTCGAAATTTCAATAAAATATTCTGGATATTACAAAAATCACTGTGTACATCTTCAAAAATCTTCTTATGATCCTGTAAAATGTCACCTGTGAAGAAAATGAGTCTCTGTATATTACACATTTTACATTTGTGATCTTTAAGTTTGATTCCTATAAACATAGTTATGTATAACTTATGTAATCAACTGAGTTGAAAGTTATTCTTGACATTAACATATAAATAGTTTTAATTAAAAAAAAACACCTTAGTAACAACTGATACTGATAAAATCTACCATTTATTAAGCCCTTGTTATATGCCAAAACATTATAAACACATTATCTCATGTCATTATCATAACTATCTTCCCTAAAAGGTAAGTGTTTCTAGCCTATCTGTTTACAGACAAAGAAAAAGCAAACAACAATATCAGATACAGTGAAGTCAAGTAATTCGCTTAAGGTCACACAGAATAGATTCCCTCTTTGAACTCATCTATTTGACTGTAAAGCCTACATTCTTTCAGCTGTACATATTTTACCTCCTTACAATGCTAAAAATGGACTTTACTATAAATTCAATTCAAATTCAAACTCCAGGAGATTGTGAAGGACAGGAAAGCCTGCCATGCTGCAGTCCATGGGATTGTGAAGAGTTGGACATGACTGAGCGACTGAACAACAAATAGGGACTTCCGTGGTGGTGCAGTGGCTAAGACCCCAAGCTCCCAATGCAGCAGGCCTAGGTTCAATCCCTGGTCAGGGAACTAGATCCCACAAGCCACAGTTAAGACCTGGCACAGCCAAATAAATAAGTATTTTAAAGAACTGAAAGAAATGATAAAATAGAAAGTATGTAGCAGAGAAATGAAGCCAAAAATGTTCATGGCTCATTTATAACAGGAGATGAAAAAGGTTGAGGGGAAAAAATTATAAAGATGCAGGAATACTCATCCTACTTCTCCATTTTATCCATTCTTTCAGAGTTAAAGACAAGTCTAATAAGGAAAAAAAAGTATTATTTATTCTGAATTTTCCCAACTATTTTGGATAGCTTAATATAAGGGCAATCATGGCCAAGATTTTCTATCATTTCAGTACTTTAATTAAGACACATCAGAAACCTGATAACTGACCTTGGCTTTTTTGGAAGTCAATCATGTCTGCTGAAGACAGTTCATCATCACTAGATGTTCCTTCTTCATGAGTACAATTCCCAGAAAGAACCCTTGCTTGTCTTCTTCGTGCCCTGTATTTTGCAATAAACCAAAAATAAAATATGAAAATAAATGCTTTAAAACAAAAAGTAAAAGTCATCATTACTTAAAATGCCCAGAAATAAACTATCATACTTTCACACAATTTTATATTAATATTTTTGATATTTTAGCCTCATTAATCTGAACTGATTCTCTCTCTTATTCTTGTTAGACACTCCCATGATTTGGAGAAAGGAGTAACAATGTATTTAGGACTAGCTTCCTATGAGACAGTCCCAACCTGATAAATACCACTTTATACATTCCTTCTAACTAATTCAAATACATAAGTGTGTCTTTAAACCATGGGGTAGAGGACTGTTTAACTAAATTTTGGTTTTACACCATTCTCACAAATTAATATGCCAGGTTATAGGTATTTATACTATATGATTAACTGTATTTAAACTATGAAAAATACTTGCTCAGTGATGCTTTAAGTCTTTAGTTACCTTCGAGATTCAGCCTCTTCTAAAATCCACTGAGTTTTTTCATCCATAGCCAAGCTTTTATTTATTGATGTCTCAGGTTTGCCTGTTAATGAATAAAATTGATTTTATACTGTAAATTCTAAAAAGAAATACAGTGAAACATTTTGAAAACAAAAGTTATATTTTAGGTATGTATACATAATTTGTATATATAAACATCCATACATAGACTATGCTTAAATTGCATATTTCATCATGCAATGAAATTGCAATGTTAACTCTCTACCACAATATTAATAGGTATTGAGTTTGCTAATCTAATAAAATGTACCTTGTCTGGTGAATATAGTTCAGCACTCAAGAACAGTAACAAAAATAAAGTTTCTTTCCCTTGTATTCTTTTTCAGCAGTTTTCACCATTTTTTTTTTCCTGTCCCTATGGTCAAATTCTAGAAACACATTACCAATACGTCATTCATATTATCTCCTATTTTAGCATATACTGCAACTTATGGCCAACTAAATGTCATATATTTGAGTCATTCTGATTTTGCTTTTATCATCTCCTTGATGTTGTGGTCTCATTTCTTTCACTATACCCTGACAGCACCTTAATCAAAGGAAGACATCTCTGCAAATACAAAATCAGTGTGAGAATTAAAGGGCTGCATCCAATTCTTTATTAATATAATGAGATCTTATAGATGATTCTATACTGAAACCCACCAGAATTTCTTTAACTTCCACAATCAATCTGTGGAAAATTTATAAAGTTAGGCTTCTGACACAGTCTATATGTTTATGTCGTCATCTCAAAATAATCATTAAATGGTCATATAAATATTTTCTTTCAAACACTAAGTGATTAGAAGTCATAATTTTAATTTTTTTAGATTTGGACTTAATTTAAGACATTTTGAAGCCCAGATTTTAAAATGGTTTGGGAATTTTAGAAGAGGGTAGGTGAAAGGTCAGTGGGAAAATACACAATAAACATTTTTTATATAGTAATAGAAATATTTTTATCTTTTAGCTAACAATTTAGCTTAATGAAGAAAAAATCACATTGAACATGAAAAACACTAACATGATAACTGTTGTAAATACGCTGATTCATGTTTTAATTCATCTTGCCTGCGTTTCATAAAGATCATGGCTTGTTTTAAAAGGAGTGCGTGCATGGCTGATTCTATTTCTTGGATGCTGATAATCTGAAATACATACATAAGTAACATTTTGTGGGTGGTCATTAAATGATTATAAAAAATAATTATATATAAGCACATTATATGCTCAAATTTCATATAACAGAAACATTTTTAACACTATCACATCTCAATTAAATGAACATTGTGAGGAATAGACATAGCTTCCAATACTTATAATACTAATAAAACCAGGAAATAAACATTGTACCAAAACAGCTATAAATATCATAAATAATAAAACCTAACTTGGCTGGAGTCAGAAACATGGATAAAAGTGGCTAGAAAAGAAAAATTCTTTTTTGAGATAGAAGAGAAGGAAATGATGACTTAGTATATATAAAACAAAAACAGTGTGATATGATACCTCACTGTAGTTTTGATACACATTTCTCTACTAGCAATGACATCAGATGTTTTAAAATTTTTATGTTAATCATTGTTTTATACATACTAAGTCCTTAAATTGGGGTCTTGAGTTGTCCTTTTCTTAAAGTAGACTAATCACTTTAAAAATACACTCTACTTTCTTCATTACTTTTAATTTACTTTTAAAAGATTACCAGATTAGTTTCTCCCCTATTGTTACACTGCTTACAAAGGTCAACAACAAAAAGTCTACATATAGCAAATACTGGAGAGGCTGTGGAGAAAAGGGAACCCTCCTACACTGTTGCTGGGTGTATAAGCTGGTGCAGCTACTATGAAAAACAATATGGTGGCTCCTTAAAAAACTAGAGTTTCCATATGATCCTGAAAAAACTAGAGTTTCCATATATGCCACTCTTGGGCATATATCTGGAGAAAACTCTAATTCAGATACATGGCATCCCAATGTTCATAGCAACATTATTTACAAGAGCCAAGACATGGAAGCAACCTAAATGTCCCTGAATGATGCCTGGATAAGGATGATGTGCTGTATATATGTATACACACACACACACTAGAATACAACCCAGCCATAAAATAATAATGCCATTTGCAGCAGCAGGGATACACCTAGAGACAATAATACTAAATGAAGTAAGTCAGAAAGAGAAAGACAAATATATTATGATATTACTTATCTGTGGAATATAAAATATGATAAAAATGAATCTATGGGGAGGAATAAACCAGGAGTCTGAGAATAGCAGATACAAACTACTATATACAAAAAAGCAACCAGATCCTACTGTACACCACAGGGAACTATATTCAACATCCTGAAATACACCATAATGGAAAAGAATATGAAAAGAACATACACATATATAACTGAATCACTTTGCTATACACCAGGAACTAACACAACATTGTAAATCAACTATACTTCAGTTAAAATTTAAAAGAAAAAAACAAAAAGCACACCTAATATCAAAAAAGGACTTCCTGGGTAGCACAGCAGTAACAATCTGCCAGCCAAGTAGGAGATGTGGGTTTGATCCCTGAGTCAAGAAGATCCCCTGGAGAATGAAACGGCAGGCCACTCCAGTATTCTTGCCTGGGAAATCCCATGGACAGAGAAGCCTGGCAGGCTTCATGGGGTCAAAAAGGAGTTGGACACAACTTAGTGACTAAACAACAACAACAAATATCAAAAAACCATCTCAACAAAATCAAAAGACAAAACAAATTGGAATGTATACCTACATCAAATAGGATAAAGCACTAAAATTTTTAAGCAATAGAAAGCTGTTCATCATATACTGGGAAAAAGGAAAAAAACCCACAAAAACAAACCCACGGTATGAACAAGAAGATAGCAGGGTAAAGGACACAAATAATTCACTACAAGAAAACTGTATGTGTTAAGAAAACAAATGACTTGTGAGATCAAAATAAATACATAAAAACTAAATACACTAGAAACTGATAAAACTTTTCTGAAGGATAATTTAGTAATGTTTCATAAGCCTTAATGTATTTAGACACTTTGACTTAGTAATTCAATTTCTAGAACTTTTCTTAAACAGACAGAATTTTAAAAATTTATATTGCTATTTCAGTCAGTTCAGTTCAGTTGCTGAGTCATGTCCGACTCTTTGTGACCCCATGGACTGCAGCCTGCCAGGCTTCCCTGTACATCACCACCTCCCGGAGCTTGCTCAAACTCTTGTCCATTGAGTCAGTGATGCCATACAACCATCTCATCCTCTGTCATCCCCGTCTCCTCCTGCCTTCAATCTTACCCAACATCAGGGTCTTTTCTAATGAGTAAGCTGTTCGCATCAGGTGGCCAAAGCACTGGAGCTTCAGCTTCATCATCAGTCCTTCCAGTGAATTTTCAGGACTGATTTCCTTTAGGACTGACTGGTTTGATCTCCTTGCAGTACAAGGGACTCTCAAGAGTCCTCTCCAACACAATTAAAAAGCATCAATTCTTTGTATTTAGTTTTCTTTATGGTCCAACTCTCACATCCATACATGATTACTGGAAAAACCACAGCTTTGACTAGACGGACCTTTGTCAGCAAAGTAATGTCTCTGCTTTTTGATATGTCGTCTAATTTGTCATAGCTTTTCTTCCAAGGAGCAAGTGTCTTCTAAATTCATGGCTGCGGTCACCATTTGCAGTGATTTTCGAGTCCAAGAAAATAAAGTCTATCACTGTTTCCATTGTTTCCCCATCTATTTGCCATGAAGTGATAGGACTGGATACCATGATCTTCATACTTTGAATGTTGAGTTTTAAGCCAGGTTTTTCATTCTCCTCTTTCACCTTCATCAAGAGGCTCTTTAGTTCCTCTTTCTGCCATAAGGGGAGTGTCATCTGCGTATCTGAGGTTATTGATATTTCTCCTGGCAATCTTGATTCCAGCTTGTGTTTCATCCAGCCTGGCATTTTGCATGATATACTCTACATATAAGTTAAATAAATAGGGTGACAATACACAACCTTGACGTACTCCTTTTCCAATTTGTAACTAGTCTGTTGTTCCATGTCCAGTTCTAACTGTTGCTTCCTGACCTGCACACAGATTTCTCAGAAGGCAGGTCAGGTGGTCTGGTATTCCCATCTCTTGAAGAATTTTCCACAGTATGTTGTGATCCACAGTCAAAGGCTTTAGTATAGTCAATCAAGCAGAAGTAGATGTTTTTCTGGAACTCTCTTGCTTTTTCTATGATCCAGTGGATGTTAGCAATTTGACCTCTGGTTCCTCTGCCTTTTCTAAATCCAGCTTGAACATCTGGAAATTCTCGGTTCATGTACTATTGAAGCCTCGCTTGGAGAATATTGAGCATTTCTTTACTAGCATGTGAGATGAGTGTAATTGTGTGGTAGTTTGAACATTCTTTGGCATTGCCTTTCTTTGGGCTTGGAATGAAAATTGACCTTTTCCAGTCCTGTATCCATACTGAGTTTTCCAAATTTGCTGGCATATTCAGTGCAGCACTTTCACAGCATCATCTTTTAGGATTTGAAATAGCTCAACTGGAATTCCATTACCTCCACTAGCTTTGTTTGTAGTGACGCTTCCTAAGACCCACTTGACTTCGCATTCCAGGATGTCTGGCTCTAGGTGAGTGATCACACCACCGTGGTTATCTGGGTCATTAAGATCTTTTTTAGATAGTTCTTTTGTGTATTTTTGCCACCTCTTCTTAATATCTTCTGCTTCTGTTAGGTCCATATCGTTTCTGTCCTTTATTGTGCCCATCTTTGCATGAAATGTTCCTTTGATATAGCTAATTTTCTTGAAGAGATTTCTAGTCTTTCTCATTCTATTGTTTTCCTCTATTTCTTTGCACTGATCACTGAAGAAGGCTTTCTTATCTCTCCCTGCTATTCTTTGAAACTCTGCATTCAGATGGGTATATCTTTCCTTTTCTCCTTTGCCTTTAGCTTCTCTTCTTTTCACAGCTATCTGTAAGCCCTCTTCAGACAACCATTTTGCCTTTTTGCATTTTTTTTTTCTTGGGGATGGTCTTGATCACTGCCTCCTGTACAATGTCATGAACCTCTGTCCATATTTCTTCTATTTTTATGTAAATATTGCTATTTACATGTTCCAAAATGATTACAAAAACACCTAACTGTCCAACATTAAGGGAATACTTAATATTCCACTATCCCCACTCCAGTACGCTTGCCTGGAAAATCCCATGGATGGAAGAGCCTGGTAGGCTGCAGTCCATGTTAAGGGTCGGAGACGACTGAGCGACTTCACTTTCACTTTTCACCTTCATGCATTGGAGAAGGCAATGGCAACCCACTCCAGTGTTCTTGCCTGGAGAATCCCAGGGACGGGGGAGCCTGGTGGGCTGCCGTCTATGGGGTCGCACAGAGTCGGACAGGACTGAAGTGACTTAGCAGTAGCAGCACATCAAAAATAGGTAGGAAGAATCCTAGATGAAGTACCTAGTTATGGGATTTAAACTAAAAAAAAAAATCGCATGGTAAGGGAATTTCTGTATAAAAAGGAAATGATTCAGTATTTATAGACACATACCTTTTCATTAAGACAGTCAATTAAATTTTCCACATAAATTTTCATGCTTTTATAGAATCTAAAACTTAGAGTTTGATTTGATGAATTCTCTAGGTTCTGGATGGTACTCTTTGAGCTCTTGATATCTTGTATATATTTTTCATATTCTCTTAGATGTGAGCGGTGAGTGTCCTGTAGTAATGTTAATCTAAATAAATAGAAAATAAACATAAAAATTGCTTTATATTACAAATGTATTTCTATTATAGTAAGTAGCAGTCTAATGGGAGAAGGCAATGGCACCCCACTACAGTACTCTTGCCTGGAAAATCCCATGGACGGGGGAGCCTGGTAGGCTGCAGTCCATGGAGTCGCTAGGAGTCGGACACCACTGAGCGACTTCACTTTCACTTTTCACTTTCATGCACTGGAGAAGGAAATGGCAACCCACTCCAGTGTTCTTGCCTGGAGAATCCCAGGGACAGGGGAGCCTGGTGGGCTGCCGTCTATGGGGTCGCACAGAGTCAGACACGACTGACATGACTTAGCAGCAGCAGCAGCAGCAGTCTAATGAAAATTTTTTCAGAGCTACCTTATAAAGACCACCAAGGAAACTGACAATCATATAAACCTGGGTTTATAAGACCTGTGGAGCAAAGGAAAATTCCATGATAAGAGAGGCTTCAAAGGGAAAGGTAGCATAGGACATGGAGAGATTTTTAGGTGCTACAGCTAATCTCAGGGTAGTCTTAGAGGACAAGTTAGTGTGGATGGATCAGAATTTGTAAACTAGGTGACCTGCTACAATAATCGTGCAAAGTCTCTTCAGTCATGTCCCACTCTGTGACCTTAGGGACTGTAGCCTTCCAGGCTCCTCTGTCCATGAGATTCTCCAGGCAACAGTACTGGACTGGGATGCAATGCCCTCCTCCTCCATATGTGTACTTACTTTATATAGGTAGTAACAGTCTTTCTTTTGCAATGTTTCAAAGGGTGGGATATGTGTGGAGTCGGAGGTGGTCCAGTCTTCCAATCTTGATGAGCATCTCTGGACCTTTAATCTTGCCTCAGGTGGTTTCACTGCCTTGCATTTCTCTTCAAGCTGTTGTTCAGGACATTGCTCTTTTTTTACACTTCGGGTCTCCTGCTTTGAAGAGATGTAAGGGAGCTGCACACAACCTAGTCTTGATTAGACAAGGCTACGTGAGTGCAGGATCTAGTTGGTCCAGTCTCCTAATCTTGACGAGCTTCTCTGGACCTTTAATCTTGCCTCGGGTGGTTTCATTGCTGTTCCTCCTTTGTTTAGCAACTGTACTGCCATTTGGAACAGAGAGAGGGTCATGGAAACTAGAGTCTAGCCTATAATAAATGATGGGGGAAAAAAAGGCCTCAATACCTAGGAGCTCCGCAGGACCCTGCTAGGCTCAACACCTCCTTTTCTTTGATACTCCTCAATCTTGAGGACCACTGAATCCTTCCCATTTCTCTTCAAGCTGCTGCTCAGGACACCGCTTTTTCACACTTTCAGGAGCATCGGGTCTCCTGCTTTGAAGAGATGTAAAGGAGCTTCCAGGCAAGGCGGAGACCTTGTCCCATTTCAGGTGAGTTTTCCAGCACAGCTTCACAAGCGACGTCTTAATAATGTCCTTGTTGTTACTGTTGTTCAGTTGCTCCATGTCTGACTCTTTTCGACCCCATGGACTGCAGCACTCCAGACTTCCCTGTCCTTCACCATCTCCTGGAGCTTGTTCAAACTCACATCTATTGAACTGGTGATGCCATCCAACCATCTTATCCTCTGTCATCCCCTTCCCCTGCCTTCAATCTTGCCCAGCATCAGGGTCTTTTCCAATGATTTGGATCTTTGCATCAGATGGCCAAAGTATTGGAGCTTCAGCTTCAACATCAGACCTTCCAATGAATATTCAGGATTGATTTCCTTTAGGACTGATAAGTTTGATCTCCGTGCAGTCCAAGGGACTCTCAAGAGTCTTCTCCAACATCACAGTTCAAAAGCAATCAATTCTTCAGTGCTCAGCCTTCTCTACAGTCCAACTCTCACATCCACACAAGACTATTGGGAAAAACATAGCTTTGACTAGATGCACCTTTGTTGGCAATGTAATGTCTCTGCTTTTGAATATGCTGTCTAGGTTGGTCATAGCTTTTCTTCCAAAGTGCAAATGTCTTTCAATTTCATGGCTGCAGTCCCCATCTGCAGTGATTTTGGAGCCCAAGAAAATAAAGTCTATCACTGTTTCCATTGTTTCCCCATCTATTTGCCATGAAGAGATGGGACCGGATGCCATGATCTTCATTTTTTGAATGTTGAGTTTTAAGCCAGATTTTTCACTCTCCTCTTGCACCTTTATCAAGAGGCTCTTTAGTTCCTCTTCGCTTTTTGCCATAAGGGTGGTGTCATCTGCATATCAGAGGTTATTGATATTTCTCCTGGCAATTCTGATTCCAGCTTGTGTTTCATCCAGTACAGCATTTTGCATGATGTGCTCTGCATATAAGTTAAATAAGGAGGGTGACAATATACAGCCTTGATGTACTCCTTTCCCAATTTTGAACCAGTCTGTTGTTCCATGTCCAGTTCTAACTGTTGCTTCTTCACTTGCATACAGATTTCTCAGGAAGCAGGTATGGTGGTCTGGTATTCCCATCTCTTGAAGAATTTTTCTGTTTCTTGTGATCCACACAGTCAAAGGCTTTAGCATAGTCAATCAAGCAGAAGTAGATGTTTTTCTGCAACTCTCTTGCTTTTTCTGTGACCCAGTGGAAGTTGGCAATTTGATCTCTGGTTCCTCTACCTTTTCTAAATCCAGCTTGAACATTTGGATGTTCTCAGTTCATGTACTGTTGAAGACTCACTTGGAGAATATTGAGCATTACTTTGCTAGCGTGTGAGGAGTGCAATTTGGTGGTAGTTTGAACATTCAACCTTCTTAATCATATCCTTAAGAAGGGTTTTTTTGTAATTTGTGATCCTTTAGTGGTCTTATATTTGAAACACAAGAGTCCATGTGGAATTACTGTTAGATCAGTCTGTGGTATTCCTTAGAATATAGGTATCTGTTAGTTAGTGTTAGTCATTCAGTCGTGTCCGACTCTTTGGGACTCCACGGACTGTAGCCTCTGTCTATGGAATTCTCTAAGCAAGAATACTGGAGTGGGTAGCCATTGCCTTCTGCAGGGGATCTTCCCAACCCAGGAGCTGGTATTAAAGACATTTGAGCATGCTATGATTTGGTATGAATTTTTTTGTTTTGTGACCTATATTTGACACTGTGAGTACATTAGAATTAGAGAATTAACTACTAATGAAATAAATTCATAATATTTGGACCTGAATCAAACAATTAAAAAAATTAAACTTTTGCTAATCTCCTTATGGGCTTCACTGGTGGCTCAGTGGTACAGAATCCACCTGCCAATACAGGAGATACAGGTTCAATCTCCAGGCAAGATCCCCTGGAGATGGAAATGGCAGTATTCTTGCCTTGCAAATCCCATGGACAGAGGATCCTGGCACATCAGGCTTAGCTGCCCTATGACATGTGTAATCTTCCCAGACCAGGAATTGAATCTGTGTCCCCTACATTGGCAAGGTGTACTCTTAACCACTGGACCACCAGGGAACTCCAAGAGATAACTATTAATAGCAACAGATAATGGTTAGCTAGGCTTTAGAAATGTATTTGTACTAAGAACCTTAAAAACATAACCTAACTTTTGTTGCAGTTAACCTTCCCTGGAAATTTATATTAAGAAATAATATTACATTATATATGGAATTTAGAAAGATGGTAACCATAACCCTGTGTACGAGACAGCAAAAGAGACACTGATGTATAGAACAGACTTATGGACTCTGTGGGAGAGGGAGAGGGTGGGAAGATTTGGGAGAATGGCATTGAAGCATGTATAATATCATGTATGAAACGAGTCGCCAGTCCAGGTTCGATGCACGATACTGGATGCTTGGGGCTGGTGCACTGGGACGATCCAGAAGGATGGTATGGGAAGGGAGGAGGGAGGAGGGTTCAGGATGGGGAACACATGTATACCTGTGGTGGGTTCATTTCGATATTTGGCAAAACTAACACAATATTGTAAAGTTTAAAAATAAAATTTAAAAAAAAAAGAAATAATATTACAGTTTAAATGACTTATAGGAACAAAATGTTCATTATCTGTCACATTATTTATAATAGACAAATTTAGAAATCAAAACATCTAACATAGAAATGCAATATACCAACTATATGGATTAACAAAATATTACTATATGCTTATAATTTACTGTAGTAAAAAGCATGTGACTTACAATCTTAACCATTTTAAAGTACATTACAGTAGTATTAACTATATGCACACTGCTGTATAACAGATCTTTAGAACTCTTTCATCCTACAGAAGTGAAATTCTATACTCACTGATCAACAACTTTCCATTCCACTCCCCTCCACGTGGGGCAACCACCATTCTACTTCTGGTTTCTAAGAGTCTGACTACTTTGTTTGTGTGCTTAGTTGCTGAGTCCTGTCTGACTCTTTGTGAACCCACTGACTATAGCCTGCCAGGCTCCTATGTCCATGGAATTTTCTAGGCAAGAATACTGGAGTGGGTTGCCATTTCCTACTCTAGGAGATCTTATTGACCCAGGAATTGAAGTGGTGTCTCTTGCATCTCCTAAACTGGCAAGTGGATTCTTCACCACTGCAACACATCATACAGAGTTTCCCAAATGGCTCAAGTAGTAACGAATCCACCTGCCAATGGAGGAACTGCAGGAGATGTGGGTTCAGTCCTTGGGTTGAGAAGATCCCCTAGAGTGAGGTTATGTTCTGTAATTCTCTAATCATTAGTGATGTTGAACATCTCTTCATGTTCCTTCACCACTTGTATGTCTTCGAGGAAGGTTTATTCCAATACTTTGACCATCTTTCTGTTGGGTAGTTTGTTGTTGAATTATATGAGCTACTTACATATTTTGGGTATTAACCGCTTATCATATACACAGTTTGCAAATATCTTCTCTCATTCTGTTGGCTGCCTTTTCACTTTGTTTATTATTTCCTTGCTATGCGGAAACTAGTTTCATATAGTCCCAACTGTCTATTTTTGCTTTTATTGCTTGTGTTTTTTCTTTCCTGGGTCCTTTGAGATTCCATATGTATTGGTGTTGGAAAAGACTCTTGAGAGTCCCTAGGACTGCAAGGAGATCCAACCAGTTAATCCTAAAGAAAATTAGTCCTGAATATTCATTGGAAGGAATGATGCTGAAGCTGAAACTCCAATACTCTGGCCACCTCATGCAAAAAACCAACTCATAGGAAAAGACCCTGATGCTGGGAAAGACTGAAAGCAAGAGGAAAAGGGGACAACAGAGGATGAGATGGTTGGATGGCATCACAGACTTAATGGACATTAATTTGAGTAGGCTCTGGGAGTTGGTAATGGACAGGGAAGCCTGGAGTGCTGTAGACCATGGGGTCGACTGAGCGGCTGAACTGACCTGAATCTATTTTAGGATTTTTTCCCCTATTTCTGCAAAAAATGGATTGGGATTTTGATAGAGAATGCATTACATCTATAGATTGCTTTGGGTAATATGGACATTTTAACTATATTAAATTTTCTAAACCATGATCATGGATACCTTTACATTAATTTATGTCTTCAATTTCTTTCAGCAATATTTTGTAATTTCTGGTGTATAAAACTTGCACCCCTTGACTAATTCCTAAGTTATATTCTTTTTAATGCTTTTGTAAATGTTTTCTAAATATATATTTTTGGACTTTTCATTGTTAGTGCACAGAAACAACTGATTTTCATCCTGCAATTTTGCTAGATTTATTAGCTCTAACAGGGTTTGTGTTTGTTTCTTTGTATCAAATGCAGTCTTTAGGTTTTCCCATGTGTAAGATCATGTCCTCTGTGAACAGAGATAATTTTACTTCTTGCTCTCCTATTTTGATGTCTTTTTATTTTTATTCTCACCTGAATTCTCTGGCTAGGGCTTGCAATACTTTGTTGAATACAAGAGACAAGAACAGGCATCCTTGCCTTGCTCCTGACCCTACAGGGAAAACTTTCAGTTTTCCATGACTAAATATGATATTAGCTGTCCATTACTCCTGCTGCCAAGTCGCTTCAGTCGTGTCCGACTCTCTGCGACCCCATAGACAGCAGCCCACCAGGCTCCCCCATCCCTGGGATTCTCCAGGCAAGAACACTGGAGTGGGTTGCCATTTCCTTTTCCAATGCATGAAGATGAAAAGTGAAAGTGAAGTCACTCAGTCGTGTCCGACTCTTAGTGACCCCATGGACTGCAGCCCACCAGGCTCCTCTGTCCATGGGATTTTCCAGGCAAGAGTACTGGAGTGGGGTACCATCGCATTACTCCTATATGGTCTTTATTATGTTGAAGTATTAACAATTTCTCATAAAAGCATGCTTAACATCATCAAAGGCTTTTCTTGTAATCAGCTGAGATGATCGTGTGGTTTTCACCATTCATTCTGTTTATATAGTGTATCACACTGATTTTCTTATGAAACACCCTCATATTCCAGGAATAAATCTCACTTGGTCATGGTGTATAATCCTCTTAACTTACATTTGCAAGTATTTTATTGTGGATTTTTACATCAATATTCATCAAGATACTGGTTTACTAATTTCCTTTTCTTATACTATCTTTGGGATTTTGGGATCAGAGTAATGCTGACCTCAGAGAATGAGCTTGGGAATGTTATTTCCTCTTCAGGTTTTTGTAAGAGTTTGAGAAGGAATGGTGTTAATTCATCATTAAATGTTTGGTAGAATTAGCCAGTGAGGCCATCTCACACATATATATGTATATAACTGCTATACTGTCCCAATGAATTGATCCTGTTATATTATACAATGGCTTTTATAGTCTCGTGTAGTTTTTAAGTTAAAATCCTTTTCTCCAAGTAATGCCACTCCTGGTCTCTTTTGTTTACTGTTTGCATGGAATCTTTTTTGCAAGACTTTCACTTTCATTCCATATACACCCTTAAGCCTAGTGAGACTCTTGCAGATGGTATACAGTTGTATCTTGCCCTTTTTTTTTTTTTGGCTTGGGTGGCTTGTGGGACATTAGTTTCCTGACCAAGGATTGAACATGGGCCCTAACCACTAGACTGCCCAGGAATTGCTGGATCTTGCTTTTCTTTTCAACCCATTCAGCCACTGTACATCTTTTGATTATAGAATTTAATCCATTTATATTTAAAGTAATTACTGATATGGAAGGACTTATGATTGCCATTTTAAAATTGCTTTTTGTCTTATAGTTATTTTGTCCCACTTCCTCTCTCGCTAAGCCTTGGGTTTTGTTATTTTATTTTTTTAGTGATGTGTTCTGGGTCATTTTCATTTTCCACTGCATATCTTCTATAGGTATTTCTTTTATGTTTACCATGGGGTTTACAAAAAATACTGCAATTCCAGTAATCTCTTTTAAACTGAAAACATCTTAACTTCAATCTCATATGAAAACTTTATTCCTTTACATCTCCCCTGCCACCTCTTGTTATTGATACCACAAATTACATTAAACATTTTTGTATGTATTAACATAATATCATAATCATTTTTGTGTTTTTACCTTTTAAATTCAATTTCTGAATTAAAAGTGATTGTCATACCACGCTCACAGTATTACAGGATTCTGCCTTTACCAGAGAACTCTGTATTTTTATATGCCTCATGCTACTGTACAGTATCCTTTCAATCAACTTGAAGGATCTCTTTCATCAATTTTTGTAAGGCAGGTCTAGTGGTGATGAACTCCCTCAGCTTTGTTTATCTGAGGACTTTATTTCTCCTTCATGAAGGATAGTTTTGTAGATACAGTAATCTCTGTTGGCAGTTTCCTTCTTTCATACTTTGAATATATCTTCCTACTCTCTTCTGGCCTGTTAACAGAGGAGACCTTTGTTGAGAAGCCTCCTGGTAATGTTATGGGACTCCCCTGGACATGACAAGGTCCTTTTGTTTTGTCACTTAATTCTTTCTTTGTATCTAGAAAGTCTGTCTCAGTGTAAGCCTCCTTGGGTTAATCCTTGTTGGAGTCCGTTAGCTTTTGAAATTGAATCCCCATTTCCTTCTTCAGGCTGGTAAGTCTTTGGGCATTATATCTTCAGATAAGCTCTCTGTCCCATTCTGCTCCTCTTCTCCTTCTTGGATTCCCATAAAGTATATGATATTCTGCTTGATAGCATCAGGTAAATCTCTTATGCTTTTTTCACTTTTCTTCATTCTTTTTTCCTTTTTGTTACTCTAACTTGGTAATTTCAAATGACTATTCTTTGAGGTCATCACTTGTTTCTTCTGCTTGACAGAGTCTGCTTTGGATCCCCTTTAGTGAATTTTTCAGTTCAGTTATTGTATTTTCAGCTCCAGAACCTCTGGTTCTTTTACAGTTTCCATCTCTGTTGGTATTCCAACCTTGTTCATGTATCATCTCCCTGATTTCTTTAGTTGTCTGTGCTCTCTTATGGCACATTAAGCTTAAGAGGATCATTTTGAATTCTCTGTCAGGTAATTCATAGGCCTCTGTTTCTTTTGGTTCTGGAAATTAATTTTGGTCCTCTAACTGGGCCAGGTTTCCTTGCTTCTTCACATGTCTGGTTATCTTTATGTTGTACTTTGTGTATTTGAAAATGCACGTAAGGGCAGTTTCCCCCCTATTTGAAACTGTATCCCTTAAGTGCATTTCAATTAGCCTGGATAAAGATTCCCAATGGTGTTGTGTGAGGAAGACTGTCTTCTTAAACCTTTCATGGGGGATGATTCTCCTCAGGGTTTCTAGAGATTTCCTAATTACAGACATTTGTGGGTTTTTCAGGATTTTATAGTCTCTTGGTCCCCCTGGTGTTTGTAGTACTTAAAGCTTTCTGGCTCTGTAACAGGCTTCTTAGCTCATTCGTGTCCTCTGTGGTCCTCAGGCATTTAATGTATGATTGTTCTCCAACAGTGCTCTGAGACAGATAAGAGAGAGACAGAGACAAGTCCTTTCGGCAGTAGCTCTAGAATATAGAATGTATGTTCTGCTCTTTTCCTTCCAAAGGAAAAGCTAGGAGTCCGGTTTTTTTCTCTCCATTGAAAGCGGTGCTGGCTTGCTAGAATGGCTAGACGCAGTTGGAATGAAATGGCTTTTCTCACCCATTACAATGTGGCTGGGCTTTGAGCTTCCCTGGGATACTACAACTTCCTGATTTCTGGGGTACTCATAAATGCTTTTTGGATAGTATGCTGTTGTTCAGTTGATATCTCTATGGGGCAATGAGGTCTGGGGCTTCTAACTCTGCCATCTTGCTGCCATAACTTTCAGCATATTATTTTTTTAAATTAAGGGCTATTTAACAATGTAGATAAATGCAGATTAAAAATAGTAAGTTAAAAAAAGCAGGATTTTATATTATTTATTGATTTTAACTACATGATATATCTATTATAAACACTGAAAGACATATACAAAAAAGGATCCGTTATGTTAGTGTAGTAACATAGGTGATGCTAATTTTTCCTATAACTCTTTAATATTATCATTTAATAATTAATAGAATATATATTTATATTTATGGCTGTGTCAGGTCTGAGCTGTGGCTCACAGGCTCAGTAGTTGCCCTGCATGTGGGATCTTAGTTCCCTGACCAGGGACTGAACCCAAGTTCTCTATACTGCAAGGCAGATTTTAAACCACTGGATCACCAAAGGAAGTCTCAATTAAAAATATTATAGTGCTAATTTTTTCACTACTAAATGTCTATAACAAATGTAAATTTTAAAATTAATATTACTTACCTAGTATTTAGTTTCTTCTTTATAATTTCTAAACTTACTGGTGGAAATGAAATGGAAGCATCAAACTTCTTCACTGTTTGAGATTCATGGCTGTAAGAAAGATCTATGTCTTGTCCCTAAAAATAATATGAAAATTTGTGTTGTTTTCAACATTCATTAGTCCTCCAAATATTAATACCATGAAAGCAGACTGGATACACTAATGTCTCACCAGCTTAAAATGCCTCTGACATTTTTTATGGTTGTAATAAAATGTTTTTAAAATTATCACACAGTTTTAAAATTTAGAACTGTAAACTTACATGCAAGAGGCAAATTATAAAATCTCATTTTTCACAAAAGCTTGGTTTTCAGTGTTTTTAAAGCTAGTTCTATTTATGATCTAATATACTCTCAAATGGAGAAGGCAATGGCACCCCACTCCAGTACTCTTGCCTAGAAAATCCCATGGACAGAGGAGCCTAGTGGTCTGCAGTCCATGGGGTCACTAAGAGTTGGACATGACTGAGCGACTTCACTTTCACTTTTCACTTTCATGCATTGGAGGAAGAAATGGCAACCCACTCCAGTGTTCTTGCCTAGAGAATCCCAGGGATGGAGGAGCCTGGTGGGCTGCCATCTATGGGGTCACATAGAGTCGGACACGAGTGAAGTGACTTAGCAGTACCAGCAGCAGCATACTCTCAAAAAAAAAAAAAATAAAAAAATACCAGAGGCTTCAATCAAGATGGTAGAATAGAAATATAAGTAAAATGAAGACACAGAAGAACCACTCTCAATTAAAAGATCAAGAGAATTGCCTTAAAAGAACAATCATTGAAACAGACCTCTTCAGTCTAATAAACACTGATTTCAAAAAGGAGATAATGAAAATACTGAAGGAGTTAAGAAAGGCTGTCAAATGAAATACAGACTACTCTAAAAAGGAACTAGAAACTAGAAAGAGGAGCTGAGAAAAATTAGAAAACTCACTTGCCAAAATGAAAGCTGAGCTAAAGGCAATATAAATAGAAAATGAATAATGCAGAACACATAAGTGTTCTAGAAGATGGAATAATGGAAATCACCCAATCAGAGCAACAGATAGAAAACCAAATGAAGAAAATGAAAGCAATGTGAGAATTATGGGATAATATAAAGAATGCCAATCTATGCATAACTGGAAAAAGGAAGAAAGGGAAAAGGGGATAGAAAATGCATTTCAAGAAATTTGGATGAAAACTTCCCAAACGTAAACAAGGAAATAGATATCTAGGTATAGGAAGCACAGTAGTCACTTCAATCGTGTCTGACTCTTTGCAACACCACAAAATGTACCCTGCCAGGCTCCTCTGTCCATGGAATTCTCCAGGCAAGAACACTGGAATGGGTCACCATGTCCTCCTCCAGGGAATCTTCCTAACCCAGGGATCTGCATCTCCTGCATTGCAGACAGATTCTTTACCCACTGAGCCACCTGGGAAGCCCATAAGAAGCACATGGTCTCAGACAAGATGAACTCAAGCAGACATACAGCAAGACATATTATCATTAAAGTGGCAAAAGTTAAAGAGAGGATTCTAAAGGCTGCATGAGAAAAATGAAGAGTTAATTACAAGGGAACTCTCAGAAGGCTATTAACTGATTTCCCTATAGAAAACGTTGCAGGCTAGAAGGGAGTGGCAAAATATATTCAAAGTCCAGAAAGGAAAAAAATACTCAACCTAGCATACTCTACACATCAAGATTATCATTGAGAACAGGAGAAAGAGAATTTCTCAGAGAAAAAACTAAAAGAATAACAGCAATATTAATCTATCCTAGCAAAGAAGGAATAATCTATAGAAAAGAGAAAAAAGAGAAAATCCAAAATAGAAAGGAAATCACTTAAATGAGCCAGTATACATATTAAATTAAATTTCACAAAAACATTTTTTATGAAAGCAATGATAAACAAAATGCAACAGCAAAAGCATAAACATGAAGATGTAGAAGAGGACATCAAAACCATAAAATGCTGAGTTGGAATGTAAAAATACATAGATTTTTAAATTTTAGAATGTGTTTGAAGACATATGACTATCAGCCTAAAGGAAGTAGATATAGTAATGGGTTAACATACTTGAAAACAGTGTGGGTAACCGCAAGTTGGGCTTCCCTTGTGGCTCAGCTGGTAAAGAATCCGCCTGCAATGCGGGAGACCTTGGTTCGATCCCTGGGTTGGGAAGATCCCCTGGAAAAGAGAAAGGCTACCCACTCCAGTATTCTGGCCTGGAGAATTCCATGGACTGTATAGTCCATGGGGTTGCAAAGAGTCGGACATGACTGAGTGTAAAACCACAAATTTAAAACATACAACAGAGTCACAAAAACCAATAAGAAGAGAACACAAGCATAACACAAAAGAAATCATCAAACCACAAAAGGAAAAAAAATAATAAAGAACAAATACAAAATCAACTGGAAAATAAGGATAAAGTGGTGATAAATATGTATCTATTAATAATTACCTTCACTGCCAATGGAGTAAATGCTGCAATCAAAAGACACTGAGCAGCAGATCGGATTAAAAAACAAGAGCCCACAATATGCTACCTACAAGAGGCCCACTTTAGGGTGAACAACACACAGACTGAAAGTGAGCAGATGGAAAAAGGTATCTCATGCAAACAGAAATAATAATAAGAAAACATGGGTAGCAGAAATGGACTTTAAACAAAGGTCATAAAGAAAGATAAAGAAGGACACTATATAATGATGAAAAAAATCAACATAAGAAGAGTATATTACATTCAACATATATGCACCCAATATAAGAGTACCTGATTACACAGAACAAATACAGACATAAAGGGAGAAATGGACAGGAATACAATAGTAAGAGACTTTAATACCCTACTCATATCAATGGACAGGTCTTCTAGACAGAACATCAATAAGGCAACTGAAATCCTAAATGATATACTAGAACATTTAGACTTAATTGATATTTTCAGGACATTATATATATATATTAAAAAAAAAGGAATATACATTCAAGTGCACATGTAACATTCTCTGTGGTTGACCACATATTGGGGCACAAAAGAAGGCTCAACAAATTTAAGAGTACAGAAATTTTTGAAGCAGCTTTTCTGATCACAACAGCATGAAACTGAAATTAACCACAGAAATAGAAATGACAAAACAAACAAAAAACTCAATTACCTGGAGCCTAAAGAACTTGCCTCAAAAACAAACAACAAAAAAAAACCCCCAATGGGTCAATGATGAAAGCAAAGAAGAAATTAAAAGATACCTTAAGAAAAATGACAATGAAAAGATACCATATAAAAATCTATAGGATGCAGTAAAAGTAGTTCACTTAGAGGGCAGTTCATAGTGATACAGGCCTTCCTCAAGAAACAAGAAAAATCTCAAATAAAAAATCTAACACCTAAAAGAATTAGAAAAAGGAGAAAAAAACAAAACTCAAAGTCAGAAGAAGGAAGAAAATAATAACAATCAGAGAGGAAATAAAGTAGGGACTAAAAATAATAGAAAGAAACCGATAAAAACAAGGGCTGTTTCTTTGAAAGAATAAATAAGACTGACAAACCTCTAGCCAGTCTCACCAAGAAGAAAAGAGAGAGGAATCACATAAACAGAGTGAGATATGAAAGTGGAGAAATCAACAGTCTTATGGACTCTGTGGGAGAGGGAGAGGGTGGGAAGATTTGGGAGAATGACATTGAAACATGTAAAATATCATGTAAGAAACGAGTTGCCAGTCCAGGTTCGATGCACGATACTGGATGTTTGGGGCTAGTGCACTGGGACGACCCAGAGAGATGGTATGGGGAGGGAGGAGGGAGGAGGGTTCAGGATGGGGAACACATGTATACCTGTGGCGGATTCATTTTGATATTTGGCAAAACTAATACAATTATGTAAAGTTTAAAAATAAAATAAAATTTAAAAAAAAAAAGAAAGTGGAGAAATCACAGCTGATATTGCAGAAATACAAAAAAAACTACAAGAAAACACTATGAACAATTATATACTGACAAATAACAACCTGGAAGAAATGGACAAATTTCTACAAACATAACAGCTCACCAGAATTGAATCAAGAAGAAACAGCATACTTTGAAAAGACCAATCACTTGAAGTGAAACAGAATGTGCAATTAAAAAAAAACACAAAACCTCCCTACAAACAAAAGCCCAGGACCTCATAGCTCCCAGGAAAATTCTATCAAACATACAAAAAATAACTCATACTGATCCCTCTCAAAATCTTCCAGAAGACTGTAAAGGAGGGAGCACTCCCAAGGACATTCTATGAAGCCACTATTACTCTGATACCAAAACCACATAAAGATACTATAAAAAAAGAAAATTACAGGCCAGTATCTTTGATGAATATAAATGCAAAAGTCCTAATAAAATACTAGCAGCCTGAATCTAACAACACATAAAAAAGATCATATACCATGACCAAGTTGGATTCATCCCAGGATCACAGGGATGGCTCAACATGCACAAATCAATCAATGAATGTGCGAGCTGGTGATAGACAGGGAGGCCTGGCGTGCTGCAATTCATGGGGTCGCAAAGAGTTGGACACGACTGAGTGAACTGAACTGAACTGAACCACATCTGACACAGAAAAGACAAAACTACATGATCTTCTCAGATGTAGGAAAAGCATTTAACAAAATTCAACATTCATGATACAAACTCTTAAGAAACTGGGTACAGAGGGAACATACTACAGTGTAATAAAAGCAACAAACCTACAGCCAACATAATACTCAGCAGTGAAAAATGGAAAGACTTCCTGGTAAAATCTAAATCAAGACAAGGATGCCCACTCTCACCTCTTCTATTCAACACAGTATTGGAAGTACTAGCCACAGCAATCAGACAAGAAAAACAAATAGAAGGCATCCAGATTAGAAGTGAAGAGGAAACACTGTCATTTGAAAATGTAAGATGATACATAGAAAACCGTAACAACCCACACAAAAACTATTATAACTGTTAAGCAAATTCACGAACTAGCCAGGATACAAGATTAACACACAGAAATTTGTTGCATTTTTTTTACACTAACAAGGAACTATCAGAAAGAATAAAAATCCCTTTTAAAATCACATAATACTTAGAAATAAACCTCACCAAGGAGGTAAAAGACTTACGTGCTGAGAACTATAAAACATTAATAAAGGAAACTGAAGATGATTTAAAGAAATGGAAGACATCCCATGCTCTTGAGTTGGAAGAATTAACATTGTTAAAATGTCCATACTACTCAAAGCAATCTATAGATTTAGTGTGATCCCTATCAAATTACCTATAACATTTTTCACAAAACTAGAACAAATAATCCATATGAAACCACAGAATTGCCAAAGCAATTCTGAGGAAAACAAGCAAAGCTATAGGCATGACCCTCCCAAACTTCAGACAATCCTATAAAACTATAGCAATTAAAACAGTGTGATACTGGCACAAAAAGAGACATGTGGATCAATGTAAAATAACTAAGAAATCCACACAACTATGGCCAACTGGTCTTTGACAAAGGAGGCAAGAATGCAACAATGGAGAAAAGAATTTCTTCAGCAAGTGGTGTTGGAAAAGTTGGACAGCCACATGTAATTTAACACAGTAAGAACATACCCTTACTCCATACACAAAAAATAAATTCAAAATGCTTTAGAGACTTAAATGTAAGACATGACATCAGAAAACTCTTAGAAGAGAACATAGGCAAAACATTCTCTGACATAAATTGTACAGATATTTTCTTACGTCAAAGCAAATTAGAAATAGAAGCAAAAATAAATAAGTAGCACCCAATCAAGCTTATAAGCTTTTGTACAACAAAGGAAACCATAAACAAAATGAAGACAGCCTATGGTGTGGAAGAAAATATTGGGTTCGCCAAACATGAAAAAACCAGAACAAAGTTTTTGAACAATCCAATATTTGCCAATGATCCAACTGACAGGGAGATTCCAAAATCTACAAACAGCTCATACAACTCAATAACAATAACAACAAAAACAACCCAATCAAAAGATGGGTAGAAGATCTACATAGACATTTTTCTAAAAGACACACAGCCAAGAGGCACATGAAAAAATGCTCAACACTGCTAACCATTATAAGAATACAAATCAAAACTACAATGAGGTACTGCCTCACACCAGTCAGCATGTTGTTCTTCAGTCACTAGCAGACTCTTTGTAACCCCATGGACTGCAGCATGCCACGCTCCTCTGCCAGAGCTTGCTCAAATTCATGTCCATCGAGTCAGTGATAGTATCTAACCATCTTACCCTCTGCCGCCCCCTTCTCCTTTTGCCTTCAATCTTTTCCAACATCATGGTCCTTTCCAGTGAGTCAGCTCTTCACATCAGGGAGCCAAAGAAATGGAGCTTCAGATTCAGCATCAGTCCTTCTATTGAATATTCAGGATTGATGTCCTTTAGGATTGACTGGTTTGAGCTCTTTGTAGTCCAAGGGACACTCACGAGTCTTCTCCAGCACCACAATTCGAAAACATCAATTCTTTGGTGCTCAGCCTTCTTTATGGTCCAACTCTCAAATCTGTACATGACTACATGTACATGACTACCAGTCAGAACAGCCATCATTAAAAAGTATACACATAACAAATGCTGGAGAGGGTGTAGAGAATGTACACTGTTCTTGGGAATGTAAATTAGTACAGCTACTATGGTCAGTAGTATATGGAGGTTCCTCAAAAAACAAAAACTAAAGCTGCTATATGATCTTGCAATCCTACTCCTGGGCATATATCCAAAGATAAATATAATTCAAAAAGATACATGCACCCCAACATTGACCACAACACTATTTACAATAGCCAAGACATGGAAACAACCTAAATGTCCACTGACAGATGAGTGGATAAAGATGAAATGGTACATATATATTAATACAACAGACTACTACTCAGCCATAAAAAAGAACGAAATAATGTCATTTGCAGCAACATGAATGGACCTAGAGATTATCATACAAAGTGAAGGAAGTCAGAAAGAGAAAGACAAATACCATATGATATCACTTAAATGCTGGGTCTAAAATTTGACACAAATGAAGTTTTACCTATGAAACAGAAACAGACTCACAGATATAAAGAACATACTTGTGCTTGCCAAGGTAGGGGAGGTGGGGAAGGGACGGATTGGGACTTTTGAAATATCAGATTCATATGAAACTTATGTATAGAATAGATAATCAAGAAGGTCCTAATCTATAGCCCAGGGAACTATATTCAATATCCTGTGATAAATCATAATGGAAAAGAATATGAAAAACGAATGTATATATGTATATATAAAACTGAGTCACTTTGCTGTACAGTAGAAATTACAATATTATAAATAAGATATACTTCAATAAAGTAAATAAGAACAGCAACAAACCAAATATTTGTTTTTTCATGATAGAAGTTGCCATCTAACTCCAGGTGAGTGAAAGGATAGCAAATAGAAGTATGCTGGTGGGTTTGTAGGTAAAGCTTTTCATTTTAAGCCACCATTATTTGGGTTTTCTGTTACTTGCAAAAGAATGCATTCCTAGGTAATACATGTTGTAACACAGTATATTTCACATTACAAAGAAAGAAAAACAACCAAAAACATCTCTGATCAAAAGAAAGAAAAAAAAAAAAGGAAGAAAAAACCAAGCAAATATTTCGGTTCTTATTAGTAGTAGTGAAAAAAATAATTCAGACTGCAAATAACTAGAAAACAGAATGGCTCAGAGACTTCTAAATTACAACTGAAAGCTTACTTTTACTTAGCTTTTTAGTGTTAGTAACATGAGGATTGTAAAAAATTTTCTTGCTTAAAAGAGCAAACCAAATTTCAAAGCACTCCTACTAAAAAGATTAAAAATAAAGTTTTTAATAATTCTAAAATTTTTCAATTAAAATAATTATAATTTTGAGCCTTATAGCCACCTACTCAGATAGGTAACACTATCATTCCCACTTTATCATTCCCATTTTATTGTTGAGAAAACAGATTTAGAAAAATGAAATAATTTTCTCAGAGTATACAAATATTTATTGAGCTCTCACCATATTAGGCACTATGGGATATAATACTGAAAAAAATAGTTAATAATTCTTGACTTCAAGGAGAGTGCATTTTAGTGGTAAAGTCAGAACCCAAATCCAGGACATTTGACCCCAAGTGTAATGCTTTCTGTTGTTAGTTTTTTTTAACCCTATTTATGTGTTTGAATGTCACATTTAGGCATCTAACATACTTATAACTGTAAACTTAAAAGTAAAAAAGATATAGTTGCCTCAAGGGGCTTATAATATATGGAAAGCATTTATAATCTAGTGGGAAAAGAACATGATGTACATGGTATAGTGGGCTGAATGATGGCCTCCCAAAGTTAGGTCTATGTCCTAACCCCTGGAACCTCTGACAATAACCGTGTTTGGAAATGAGAGTCTCTGGGGTTGTAATTAAGTGAAGAATATCAAGATAAGATCACCCTGGATTATCCAAGCAGGCCCTAAATCTGATGACACATATCCTTATAAGAGACACATTAAGCAGAGGCACAGAGAAAGCCGTGTAAAGGAGATGGAGACAGAAATTATGTGGTCACAAAGCAAGGAATACCTGGAGCTAACAGAATTTAGACAAAGCAAGAACGAATTCTCCACTGAGAGATTCGAGGCAATCCCTAACAAAATGCCAGACTTTCCAGTGGGTAAAGAATCTACTTTTAATGCAGGAGACATAGGACATGGGTTCGATCCCTGGAGGAGGGCATGGCAACCCACTCTGGTATTCTTGCCTGGAGACTCCCATGGACAGAGGAGCCTGGTGGGCTACAGTCCATAGGGTTGCAAAGATTCAGACATGACTAAAGCGACTGATCACGCACACCAAAATACCAATGAAATTTTTCATGGAATAAGAACAAATAATCCTAACATTTATATGAAACCACAGAAGACCTTGAAATAGCCAAAGAAATCTTGAGGAAGAACAAAGCTAGAGATATCAAGCTCCCAGATTTCAAACTACAGTAATCAAAACAACATATTACTGGAACAAAAAGAGACACATAAATCAATGGAACAGAACAGATAGCACAGGAGTAAACACATGCTCATATGGTCAGTTAATCTATAACAAAGAAGGCAAGAACATACAGTGAGGAAAAGACAGTGGTGGTGGTTTAGTCGCTAAGTTGTTCCCAGCTCTTGTGACTCCATGAAGTGTAGCCCACCAGGCTCATCTCTCCATGGGATTTCCCAGGCAAGAATACTGGAGTGGGTATCCATTTCCTTCTCCAGGAAAAAAGACAGCCTCTTCAATAAAATGGTGCTAGGAAAACTGGACAGCTACATTTTTGCAAAAGAATGAAATTGGACCACCTTCTTACACTACTTACAAAAATCATTTCTGAAACCATAAAACTCCTAGAAGAAAACATAAATGATATGCTCTTTGACATCAATCTCGGCAATATTTTTTTGGCTATGTCTTCTCAGGCAAGGGCAATAAAAGCAAAGATAAACAAATGGAACTACAAACTAAAAACATTTTGCGTAGTAAAGGAAATCATCAACAAAAAGGCACCCTATTGAATGCGAGGAGATATCTACATATGATATATTTAAAAAATAGTTAATATCCAAATTATATTAAGAACTCATACACCTCAATAAAAAAAAAAAACCTGATCAAAAAATCCACAGAGGATTGGAAAAGATATTTCTTCAATGAAGAGTTAAAATGGCCAAGAAACACATGAAAAAATACTGAACATCACTTCTCATCAAGGAAATGCAAATCGATACCACAATAAGACACTTCACACCTATTAAAACGGTTATTATCAAAAAGACAACAAATGGGACTTCCCTGGTGGTCCAATGGTTAAGAGGCTGCCTTCCAATACAAGGGAAGTGGGTATGATCCCTGGCTGGGGAACTAAGATCCCACACACTGCAGGGAAACTAAGCCTGTGTGCCACAACTAATGAGCCTGCGTGCTCTGGAGCCTGCACACCATGACTAGAGAAAAGTCCGGGCATGCCACAACTAACACCTGACATAGCCACGTACATAACAAGGAAGTGTTGGCAAGGGTGTAGAAAAAAGGGATCCCTTGTGCATTGTTCATGGGACGTACATCGGTACAGCAACCAGGGAAAACACCACGGAGATTCCTCAACGTGTGAAAAAAAAGAACTACCATATCATCCAGCAATTTCACTCTAGGTAATTACCTGAAGAAAATAAAAACATTAATGTGAAAAGTTCTACGCAACCCTATGCTCACTGAAGCATTATTCACAGTTGCCAAGATAAGGAAGCAACGTAAGTGTCCACTGACATGCAAATAGATAAAGAATATGTGGTGTGTGTGTATGTGCGTGTGTGCGCGCATGCACGCACTTCGTGGTTCAGTTGTGTCCGACTCTTTGCGACCCTCTGGACTCTAGCCCACCAGCCTATTCTGTCCATGGGATTTCTTCTCATGCAGGAAATACTGGAGTGGGTTGCCATTTCCTTCTCCAGGGGATCTTCCTGACCCATGGATCAAACCCACATCTACTGTGTCTCCTGCACTGCAGGTAGATTCTTTACCCAATGAGCCACTGGATAAGTCTCATATATACATGTGTGTGTGTGTGTGTGTGGGTGTGTACACACAATGGAATATTATTCAGCCATAGAAAAGAATGACATCATGCCATTTGTCACAACATGGATGGACATACAAGGTATTATGCTAAGTGTAACAAGACAAAGACAATCTCTTGGATCTCACTTATATGTGGAATGTAATAAACAAAACAAAACAGACAACTGATAGATACAAAGAACACCCTGGTGGTTGCCCAAGGGGAGGGGGAAATAAGTGAAGTGAATTAAGAGGTTCAAACTTCCAGTTATAAAATAAATAAGTCACAGGGATGTAACACAGTGTTCCCCAATCTTTTTGGCACCATAGATGTTGTGGAAAACAATTTTTCCACAGATCAGGAGTGTGGGGGATAGTTTCAGGATGATTCAAGCATATTACATTTGTTGTGCACTTTATTCCTAATTTAATGCTGCCACTGATCTGATAGAAGGTATTAGTATTAGTTCATGGCCCAGAGGCTGGGGATCCCTGATGTAATATACAGCTTAAGGAACATAGTCAATTACGCTGTAATAATTTTGCACTGTGAAAGATGGCTACTAGACTTATCATGGTGATTTATTCATCATGTATTTAAAAGTCAATCACTGTTTTGTACACCTGAAACTAACAAAATACTGTATGTCAATTCTACTTCAATTTAAAAAAGAAAAAAAAAGAAAAAGGGGGAAAAAAGAATTCTTCCCCAGGGGCTTCAAAAGGAGCACAGTCCTACCAATACCTTGAATTGAGCCTTCTAGCCTCAACAACTGAGAGAGAATAAACGTTGTTTTAAGCCATCAAGTTTGTGGTAATTTGTTACCACAAATACATATGGAACAAAACTAATACATATGGTATAAAAAATTACTACCTTTGTGATTTTAACAGCTTTCCTCATCTGCTGCTGCTCCCAAATATCTTGAGTTTTTTCATCTTGACTATCGTCACTTGTTTCTTCATTTCTAGTTGCTAGAAAAAAAAAGTTGAAGTATAAATAATCCATATTTTTCCATTCTAATTAAAGTGAAGTGAAAAGTTGCACAGTCGTGTCAACTCTTTGCAACACCATGGACTGTAACCTGCCAGGCTCCTCTGTCCATGGAATTCTCCAAGCAAGAATACTGGAGTGGGTTCCCTTTTCCAGGGGATCTTCCAACCCAGGGATCAAACCCTGGATTGGATTGCAGGCAGATTCCTTACTGTCTGAGCCATTCTAATAGGAGCAGCAATCGGCAATTCAGGAGCTTATAAGTGGCTTAGCAGTACTTTTTATGTGTTAAATTCTTCTTCCCAATACCTAATTCTGGGAGGAAGGCACTATTAGTATCCTCTCTCTATAAACAAAGAAATTTAGATAGCAGGAGGTTATATAACATAGTCCTATATCAAAGGACTGTGTTGAAACCAGGCCTTGATTCGAGTAATTTGACTTCAAAATCTGCACTTATCATCACACTGTCTCACTGAAAACACGGTGGTCTCACTTATGAAAAAGCTTGGGAAAAAATCAAACACTTGGTTTCATCAGTTCAGTTCAGTTCAGTTGCTCAGTCGTGTCTGACTCTGCGACCCCATGAATTGCAGCACGCCGGGCCTCCCTGTCCATCACCAACTCCTGGAATTCACTCAAACTCACATCCATCGAGTCGGTGATGCCATCCAGCCATCTCATCCTCTGTTGTCCCCTTCTCCTCCTGCCCTCAATCCCTCCCAGCATCAGAGTCTTTTCCAATGAGTCAACTCTTTGCATGAGGTGGCCAAAGTACCGGAGTTTCAGCTTTAGCATCATTCCTTCCAAAGAACACCTAGGACTGACCTCCTTTAGAATGGACTGGTTGTATCTCCTTGCAGTCCACGGGATTCTCGAGAGTCTTCTCCAACATCAGAGATTCTCAGTTATGCCTGAGAATCTAAATATGTATCAAAAATAATTTCTGGGTTAATAGGAACCAAAATACCATTCAGAAATGGTATTATCTGAAGTGACAAAAATCTGGTAAAATATTCCTCTTAATAAATGAAAAATGTGAAAATATTCTTTGAGACCTAATGATTGTTGGTTGAGGAAAACTTTTTACTAGAGCAGGGAAGATTTTAATATATGACACCTAAAATCCCTATAGATGCTTCCATGTTAAAAAATCTTATAAAGGTGACAATGGAAATCTTCAATATCAAAAATATTTTATCAAAAACTCTACAAATTTTTTAATCTGTCAAGAATGATCAAGTGGAGATCAGATAACAGTAAGCATTATTGCACCCTTTGATAATATTTTGATACAGACATGTAAAATATTTTAGAAGCCATGATGTCAGTGATATTGGTATAAAACATTTTAGAATAGGAGAAGCTACATTATGTTTTTATGGATATACTTACCATAATATATTCTACTTAAAAATGCCTTAATATTCAAATACTATAAATAAATTAAATACGTACTTGTTTCTTCAGCCATTCTTTGTCTAAGTGTTTGAGGCTTTGGGGTAAATGGCATTATATCTTTAAAATCATCAGGCTCACTTTCAGAATCTTCACTGTTTTTCTTCATACCAGAGTTGGTGAAGGTATGTTTTACATCCAAAGAAATATAGTCTTCTTGGGCCCTGGCCAATTTGCATTTTCTGTAGGTTGCTTGCATAACAGCTGCATCAGGGATATTTACTGAAAGGAACAAAGAGGAGGACATTGAAAACAAAATACCAAAAGAAAGAAATATTCCTCATAATTAAAGGAAAAAAGCACCATTTTTCCAATTTTTTCATTATTTTGATATAACTAAAAGATTCAAAATCTGCATCAATAATGGAAGATATTTCGGCAGAGGTTAAATATAACATAAAGAAATGAAGCAAATCTCGAAGCATCAGAAAATAAACTGAAACAACTCCAATTAATCTTTTATGTTTCTTATTCATCATATGTTGTTGCTGACTTTTTGTTGAGGGCTAGCTACTTCTCCTTTCCAGAAATTCTGAGATTACCCAGGTAGGGATGTGGAGAGGACTGAGCATGGAGTTACTCGTGGAGTGTGGAGAGCAGAATGATGGGTGGGAGAGCCGTCTGACATAAAGTACAAGGGACAGCCTACTGTGACCTGCCCCTAGACACTGGGCATCCAGGCACACAGGGAGTGAGAGACTGAAACCCAGTACACACTCAGATCAGGCTCAAGGGCCTGCGGTAATCCTCACATAAACAAATATAAGTGAAAAAGTATTAAAAAAAAATCAGGTTATTTACCAGGATTAAAATATTTAAAGGACATCTTTTAATAAAACCTTATTTTATTTTTTATTTTATTCATTACAAACTTTATTGATATCGACTCTTTCAACTCAAAACAAGTTTCTTCATGCACGATCTAAGTTATCTCTACACTCAGGAAACAAATGGTTTCTTAAGGTAAACAAAATGGAAAGGGAAATAATCATTTCTAATACTTCAAAATATTAACAGGAATACCAAGTCACTGAGTAAAATTTTCTAACTTTTCTCACAAATTAGTCCAAATTCTTTGAGAAATAAAAGGATCATATAACTGGAGATACAGAAATATTCTATTTTTTAATAAATTATTTTAATTGGAGGATAACTGCTTTACAACACTGTGATGGTTTTCGCCATACATCAACATGAATCAGCCATGGGTATACATGTGTCCCCCCCATCCAGAAGCCCCTTGCCTTATCCCTCTGGGTTGTCCCAGAGTACTGGCTTTGGGTACCTGTTTCATGCATTGAAACTGCAGTGGTCATCTGTTTTACACAGGATAGTATACATGTTTCAATATCATTCTCTCAAATCATCCCACCCTCGCCTTCTCCCACATAGTCTAAAAGTCTGTTCTTTATATCTGTGTCTTTTTTGCTGCCTTGAATATAGGATTGTCATTAACTGTCATCCCAAATTCCATACATATGTGTTGATATACAGTATTTGTGTTTCTCCTTCTGACTTACTTCATTTTGTATAACAGGCTCCGGTTTCATCCACCTCATTAGAATTGACTCAAATGTGTTCCTTTTTATAGCTGAGAAATATTCCATTGTACCACAACTTACTTATCCATTTGCCAATCGACATCTAGGTTGCTTCCATGTCCTAGTTATTGTGCTAGTTAATGTCCTAGTTCATTGCAGTAATAGTGCTGCAATGAACATTGGGGTACAATGTGTCTCTTTAAATTCTGGTTTCCTTGGTGTGTATGCCCAGCAATGGGACTGCTAGGTTGTATGGCAGTTCTATTCCCAGGTTTTTAAGGAATCTTCACACTGTTCTCCATAGTGGCTATATGAGTTTGCATTCCCACCAACAGTGTAAGAGAGTTCCCTTTTCTCCACACCCTCTCCAGCATTTACTGTTTGTAAACTTTTTGATGACAGCCATTCTGACCGGCGTGAGATGACACCTCATTGTGGTTTTGATTTGCATTTCTCTAATAATGAGTGATGTTGAACATCTTTTCATATGTTCACCTGCCATCTGTAGAGTCCTTGAACTACAAGGAGATCAAATGAGTCAATCCTAAAGGAAATCAGTGCTGAATATACATTGGAAGGACTGATGCTGAAGCTCCAATACTTTGGGCATGTGATGCAAAGAAGTGACTAATGGAAAAAGACCCCGAGGCTGGGAAAGATTGAAGGCAGGAGAAGAAGGGGATGACAGAGGATGAGATGGTTGGATGGCATCACCAACTCACTGGACATGAATCTGAGCAAGCTCCAGGAGTTGGTGATGGACAGGGAAGCTTGGCGTGCTACGGTCCATGGGGTCGCAAAGCGTTGGACATGACTGAGTGATTGAACTGAACTGATGTCTTCTTTGGCGAAAAGTCTGTTTAGTTATTTTGCTCACTTTTTTGATTGGGTTGCTTGTATTTCTGGTATTGAGCTGCATGAGCTGCTTATGTATTTTGGAGATGAATTCTTTGTCAGTTGTTTCATTTGCTATTATTTTCTCCCATTCTGAAGGCTATCTTTTCAACTTGCTTACAGTTTCCTTCATTGTGCAAAAGCTTTTAAGTTTAACTAGGTCCCATTTATTTTTGTTTTTATTTCGATTACTCTGGGAGGTGGGTCATAGAGGATCTTGCTGTGATTTATGTCAGAGTGTTTTGTCTATGTTTTCCTCTACGAGTTTTATAGTTTCTGGTCTTATATTTAGATCTTTAATCCATTTTGAGTTTATTTTTGTGTACGGTGTTAGAAAGTATTCTAGTTTCATTCTTTTACAAGTGGTTGACCAGTTTTCCCAGCACCACGTATTGAAGAGACTATCTTTTCTCCATTGTATATTTTTGCCTCCTTCATCAAAGACAAGGTGTCCATAAGTGCGTGGATTTATATCTGGGCTTTCTATTTTGTTCCACTGATCTATATTTTTTTCTTTGTGCCAGTCCATACTCTCTTGATGACTGTAGCTTTGTGGTATAGTCTGAAGTCAGGGAGGTTGATTGCTCCAGTTTCATTCTTTCTTCTCAAGATTGCTTTGGCTATTCAAGGTTTTTTGTGTTTCCATACATTGTGAGATTATTTGTTCTAGTTCTGTGAAAAATACCATTGGTAGTTTGATGAGATTGCACTGAATCTATAGATTGCTTTGGGTAGTATACTCATTTTCACTATATTGATTCTTCCAATCCATGAACATGGTATGTTTTTCAATCTATCTGTGTAATCTTTGATTTCTTTCATCAGTGTTTTATAGTTTTCTATATACAGGTGTTTTGTTTCTGTAGGTAAATTTATTCCTAAGTATTTTATTCTTTTCAATGCAATGGTGAATGGGATTGTTTCTTCAATTTCTCTTCCTGATTTTTCATTGTTGGTGTATAGGAATGCAAGGGATTTCTGTGTATTAATTTTATATCCTTCAACATTACTATATTCATTGATTAGTTCTAGTAATTTTCTGGTGGCATCTTTAGGGTTTTCTATGTAGAGGATCATGTCATCTGCAAACAGTGAGAGTTTCACTTCTTTTCCAATCTGGATTCCTTTTATTTCTTTTTCTTCTGATTGCTGTGACTAGGCCTTCCAAAACTATGTCAAATAGTAGTGATGAGAGTGGGCACCATTGTCTTGTTCCTGATTTTAGAGGAAATACTTCCAACTTTTCACCATTGAGGATAATGTTTGCTGTGGGTTTGTTGTATATGGCTTTTATTATATTGAGGCATGTTCCTTCTATACCTGCTTTCTGGAGAGTTTTCATCATAAATGGATACTGAATTTTGTCAAAGGCTTTTTCTCCATCTATTGACATAATCATATGGTTTTTATCTTTCAATTTGTTAATATGGTATAACACATTGATTGATTTGTGAATATTGAAGAATCCTGGCATCCCTGGAATAAAACCCACTTGGTCATGATGAAAAACACTCTAATTTTTAAAACAGATAAAGAGAAACAGTTCTTAGAACTTACAGAATATACTTGACACCAGAACTAAGAAGATCATGAAGTGGTTGTTTAATTATGAAGCAGTAAGTGGTGAACACTAGAAACCAACATGCTCATTAAAAACAAGGAGAGGCAAATCAAGTGACTTACTTGACTAGGATTTTTTGTAAAATAGTACCAGGAAAATGATGCAGGTGTCTCTTCAACTTCTCAAAACACTCAGGATAATGTTAGCATTTCCTGACGTTGGCTACACATTAGAACTACCTGGAAAGGTTGATAATCTGATAACTAGGGTCCCATCAAAAATATGGGATCTAAATTCAGTTGATCTGAGGCAAAGTTGAGCAACAGTATGTTTTACAGCTCCCTCAGTTCAGTCACTCAGTTGTGTCTGACTCTTTGTGACCAGACTCTTTGCAACATGAACTGCAGCACGTCAGGCTTCCCTGTCCATCAGCAACTCCTGGAGCTTGCTCAAACTCATGTTCATCAAATCAGTGATGCCATCCAATCATCTCATCCTCTGTCATCCCCTTCTCCTCCTGCCTTCAAACTGCCCCAATCTTTAGAGTTCCCAGGGAATTTTAATGTGCTACCAGGCTTCAGCAATACGTGAACCGTGAATTTCCAGATGTTCAAGCTGGTTTTAGAAAAGGCAGAGGAACCAGAGACCAAATTGCCAACATTTGCTGGATCACTGAAAAAGCAACAGAGTCTCAGAAAAATATCTATTTCTGTTTTATTGACTATGCCAAAGCCTTTGACTGTGTGGATCACAATAAACTGTGGAAAATTTTGAAACAGATGGGAATACCAGACCACCTGACCTGCCTCTTGAGAAACCTATATGCAGGTCAGGAAGCAACAGTTAGAACTGGACATGGAACAACAGACTTGTTCCAAATAGGAAAAGGAGTATGTCAAGGCGTATATTGTCACCCTGCTCATTTAAGTTATATGCAGAGTATATCATGAGAAACGCTGGGCTGGAGGAAGCACAAGCTGGAATCAAGACTGCCGGGAAAAATATCAATAACCTCAGATATGCAAATGACACCACCCTTATGGCAGAAAGTGAAGAGGAACTAAAGAGCCTCTTGATGAAAGTGAAAGAGGAGAGTGAAAAAGTTGGCTTAAAGCTCAACATTAAGAAAACTAAGATCATGGCATCCAGTCCCATCATTTCATGGCAAACAGATTGGGAAACAGTGGAAACAGTGGCTGACTTTATTTTGGGGGGCTCCAAAATCACTGCAGATGGTGACTGCAGCCAGGAAATTAAAAGACGCTTACTCCTTGGAAGGAAAGGAGTTACCTAGACAGCATATTAAAAAGCAGAGACATTACTTTGTCAACAAAGGTCCACCCAGTCAAGGCCATGGTTTTTCCAGTGGTCATGTATGGATGTGAGAGTTGGACTATAAAGAAAGCTGAGCGCAAAAGAACCGATGTTTTTGAATTGTGGTATTGGAGAAGACTCTTGAGAGTTCCTTGGACTGCAAGGAGATCCAACCAGTCCATCCTAAAGGAAATCAGTCCTGGGTGTTCATTGGAAGAACTGACGTTGAAGCTGAAACTCCAATATTTTGGCCATCTTATGCGAAGAGCTGACTCATTTGAAAAGACTCTGATGTTGGGATAGATTGAAGGCAGGAGGAAAAGGGGACGACAGAGGATGAGATAGTTGAATGGCATCACTGACTCAATGGACATGAGTTTGGGTAAACTCTGGGAGTTGGTGATGAACAGGGAGGCCCGGCGTGCTGCGGTTCATGTGGTCTCAAAGAGTCAGACATGACTGAGTGACTGAACTGAACTGAACCAGGGTTATGATGATACACTTAGGTTCAAGTGCATGAATACAGAAACAAAAACACTTGAACTGGAAGTGATTCACCTATCAGTCTCTCCCCCGGTGGCTCCGATGGTAAAGAATCTGCATGCAATGCAGGAGACCAGGGTTTGATCCCTGGGTTAGGAAGATTCCCTTGGAGAGGAAAATGGCAACCCACTTCAGTATTCTTGCCTGGAGAACCCCATGGACAGAGAAGCCTGGCAGGTTACAGTCCATGGAATTGCAAAGAGGTAAACATGACTGAGTGACTAACACTTTCACCTACTGGTGACTTGATGGGGTTTAATCAATAAATCACAAGCAGTGGACTAAATAGTCAGAAAACTAGTGTTACATAAAGCTAATCCTCTCTGAAGCTACAATAAAGAAATAAAAGCTCAAGGAAGACTCTTCCATCCTGTCCTGTCTATAACTAACACCTAGCTCAAGGGTTCCCACATAGCAGATGCTGTTCAGACATAAGATGAATTAATAATGTTAGTATATTGCTTTATAATAATAAAAACATATTTTTACAGATTTATAACTCATAAATAATTTTCATATATATCATCTGACCTAAAAAGTAGTGGTTAGGAGGGTGATCAAGATGGCAGAGTAGGAGCTCATCTCTCCCCACAAACACATCAAATACACATCTACAAGTGGAACAATTCTCACAGAAAACCAACTGGAAACTAGCAAATCTACACAACCAAAGCTGCAAGAAAGATCTCCATGTAACTGGGTAGGAGAGGAAGAAAAGGGGGCATTATGACAAGACCCATGTCCTTGGGAGAGACATGTAAGAGAGAAGGTCCACACTGTCAGACTCTTGTCTGGGGAGTACCCCTGCCAGCTGAGAAATCTGTTGGGACAGAGAGAGGGGCTGGAGAAGCCTAGACTTTATTTGAGTGCAGGCATGATGACTTGCTAACAGTAAGGGTGAAAAGGAACTAGCTGCTGATGCCTGCTCCCCCACTGTTCTTCCCAAGCCTCACCTTACTTCCCAATCAGAAGCACGCACCAAGTAGGGCCACAAATACAAATACGCTAAGTGCAAATAGAACATGGGAGAGAACACCAGTTACTTCTGTGGAGACAGTCTTGAGGGTCTGGGCTGTAGTCCTGGCTGAATCACGTAGCCCATTGTCAATGTACACATGGAAGGGGTGGCTTCTGTACCATCTGAGCCACCACGGAAGCTCCTGAATACCCTATCCGGCAAGATTATCATTTAGAATAGAAGATAAAGAATTTCTCAGACAAGTAAAAACTATAAGAATTCAGTATTACTAAACCTACCCTAAAAGAAATATTGAAATGTCTCTAAATAAGAGAGAAACAAGAATCTATAGGAAAGGGAAAATCACAATGGGATGCCAAATACATAAGAGGATTGCTGCTGCTGCTGCTAGGTCACTTCAGTCGTATCCGACTCTGTGCGACCCCAGAGACGGCAGCCCACCAGGCTCCCCAGTCCCTGGGATTCTCCAGGCAAGAACACTGGAGTGGATTGCCATTTCCTTCTCCAATCATGAAAGTGAAAAGTGAAAGTGAAGTCACTCAGTCGCAGCCAACTCTCAGCAACCCCGTGGACTGCAGCCTACCAGGCTCCTCCATCCATGGATTGTCCAGGCAAGAGTGGGTTGCCATTGCCTTCTCCATAAGAGGATTGAAGATCACTTAAATAATCTATGTACTTCATAGATTAAAAAATATTCTTGTAAAAGCAATTATAACTACAATGAACAGCAAAAGAATAAGCATGAAGATGTAAAATATGAGATCAAAATTTTAAATGTGGGGGAAGGAACTATAAAAATGTAAATTTTTTACAACATATTTGACTTGTATGCCTATCACTTTAAAGCAAGTTGATATAGTTATGGGTCAACATATCAATATTTGAACCCCACAGTAATCACAAATTAAAAACACAGAATAGATTCATAAAAACCAAAAAAGGAAGGAACTCAAGCAAAATACAAAAGAAAACACCACACCACAAAAGGAAAAACAAAAAGAAGAAACAGAAAACAAGTACAAAAACAACTGGAAAACAAGGTTTAAGATGGCAACAAATACATACTACCAGTAATTTTACTTTCAAAGTCAATGGACTAAATGCTCCAAATAAAGAGTGGCAGGCTGCATAAAAAAACAAGAACCTGAAATACACTATCTATCAGAGACTCACTTCAGCGTGCAAAACACACACAGACAGAAAATGAGGAGATGGAAAAAGATATGCAAATGATGAGAAAGTCGTAGTAGCAATACTCATATCAGACAAAACAGACTTTAAAATAAAGGCTATAAAGACAAAGGGCACTGTGTAATTATAAAGAAATCAATACTAGAAGAGGATTTACACTCATTAACATATATACACCCAATCTAGGATCACCTAAACATATAAAGCAAATACTATTAGGTTGGTACAAAAGTTAACTGAGCAGTTTTGGATCATGAATTTTAAATCATTATAACTAGGCTCAAACATATCTTTATTAAACAAAATAGGCACCTGTCTCAGTCAACACATTTTTGCCAATCAGAAATACGTTTATTTATTCCTGTAGTATAGAAATCCATGCTTTGGGATTCAGTAAGCTCTGGGAAAGCATTTTCTGCCTCCTGCTGGGTGTGGAAGCATTTTTCCTGCAAAAAGTTGTTGAGATGCTTGAAGAAGTGGTAGTCAGTTGGTGAGAGGTCAGATCAATATGGCAGATGAGGCAAAATTTTGTAGCCCAATTTGTTCAACTTTTGAAGTATCGATTATGCATTGTAGTCAGGAGTTTTCATGGAGAAGAACTGGGCCCATTCTGTTGACCAATGTCAGCTGCAGGCACTGCAGTTTTTAGTTCAGCTTACAATTTGCTGAGCATACTTCTCAGATGTAATGGTTTCGCTGGGACTCAGAAAGCCAGAGTGGTCAAACGGAGAGCAGACCACCAAACAATGACCGTGACCTTTTTTTGATGCAAGTTTGACTTTGGGAAGTGCTCTGGAGCTTCTTCTCAGTCCAACCCACTGAGCTGGTCACTGCCAGTTTTTTTTTTTTTTTTATAAAATCCACTTTATGTTGCACATCACAGTCTGAGAAATGGTTTGCTGTTGTTATGCAGAATAAGAGAAAATGACACTTCAAAACGAGGCACCCACTTATCGAGCTTTTTCACCTTTCCAATTTGCTTCAAATGCCAAACGACTACAGAATGGTCGACACTGAGTTCTTCTGCAACTTCCTGTGTAGCTGTTACAAGGATCAGCTTCGATGATTGCTGTCAATTGGTCGTTGTCAACTTCTAATGGCTGGGCACTACACTCCTGATCTTAAAGGCTCTTGTCTCCTTCGCAAAACTTCTTGAACCACCACTGCACTGTATGTTTGTTAGCAGTTCCTCAGCCAAATGCACTACTGATTTCACAAGTTGCTTTATGACCCATTTTGAACTTGTTTAAAAAAATCACTCAAATTTGCTTTTTGTCTATAAGCATCATTTCTATAGTCTAAAATAAATATAAAATAAACAGCAAGCAGTAAATCATTAGCAAAAAAACACTAAGCAAGAAATGTGCAATAAAATGGTGTGTAACATAACCACATTTATTTCAGAATGTATTCCAATATCAAATGGCCAAGTTCAACAGTGTAAAAACCAGTTACTTTTCTGCCAACCTAATGACAGATGTAAAGTTACAAACTGACAGGAACACATAACAGTAAGAGACTTTAATACCCCACTGACATCAGTGGACAATCCAGTAAGGTGACAGGTGAACTAAAAGAAAAGAATTCACATCAAAAAAATCTCTAGGGAAAAAAGTAGAAATCAACCAGAGAAAGAAAAAATGGGAAATGATCAAACACATGCAGACTAAACTACATGCTACTAAAAATCCCATGGGTCAACAATGAACTAAAAGTCAGAAATACCTCGAAACAAATGACAATGAAAACACAACCACATGAAATTTATGGGATACAGAAAAAGTAGTTCTGGGGGGGTGGGGGCAGGGCGTTCATAGTGATGTCATCTTCCCTCAAGAAACAAGAAAAATCTCAAATAAACAACCTAACCTAACACCTAAAAAAATTAGAAAAAGAAAAAACAAAACGCAAAGTCAGCAGATGGAGAAGGAAATGGCAACCCACTCCAGTGTTCTTGCCTGGAGAATCCCACGGATAGACAGGAGCCTGGTGGGCTACAGTCCACAGAGTCACAAAGAGTCGGACATGACTTCGAGACTAAACAACAAAGTCAGCAGAAAAAAGGAAATAAGAAAGATTAGAGAGGATATAGATAAAACAGAGATCAAAAGAACAATAAAAAGATCAATAAAAACCAAGAGGTGGCCTTTTTGAAAAGATAAACAAAATTGACAAACCTCTAGCCAGGTTCACCAAGAACAGAGAGGAACCAAATCAACAAAATAAGAAATGAAAGAGGAGAAATAACACTGATACTACAGAAATACAAAAGATCATAACAGAATACTAGGAACAATATGCCAACAAATTCAACAACCAAGAAGGAATGAACAAGTTTCTAAAACATTACAGCCTGCCAAAACTGAATAAAAAAGATATAGATATTCTGAACAGACCAATCACTAGAAGTGAAACACAATCAGTAATTAAAAGAAAAAAAAAACTCCATATAAACAAAAACCCAGGACCTGACAGCTTTATTAGGAAATTGTACCAAACATACAATGAGGAACTTAAACTTATCCTTCTCAAACTCTTCTTAAAGACTGAAGAGAAGGGAACACTCCCAAATTCATTGTATGAAGGCCACCATCACCCTGATACCAAAACCAGACAAAGACACAACCAAAAAAAAAAGAAAATTACAGTGGAACATCTTTGATAAATATAGATACAAAAGTCCTCAGCAATATATTAGCAAATCAAACCCAACAATACATGAAAAAGATTATACACCATGATCAGGTTAGATTCATCCTAGAGTGACAAGGATAGTTCAATATCTGCAAATAAATTAGTGTCATACACAACACTGACAAAAGGAAAGTAAAAAATCACATGATTATCTCAAAAGATGCAAAAAAAGCATTCAACAAACTTCAGTATCCTTTCATGATAAAAAACTCTCACCAAAGTGTGTATGGAGGGAATGTATCTCAATATAATAAAATCTATTTATGACAAACCCATAGTCTACAATATACTCAACGATGAAAAGAATGTCTTTTCAGGCTCCTCAGTCCATGAGAGTCTCCCAGCAAGAAAACTAGAGTGGAGTGCCATTTCCTTCTCCAGGGGATCGCCCCAACCCAGGAATCGAACCTGTGTATCTTACATCTCCGGCACTGGTAGGTGAAGTCTTTACCACTAGAGCCACCTGGGAAGCCCCAAAGGAGAAAAACATCTCATAAAATAATCATAAGATTTAATCCTGTTTATATTTGAAGAAATGTAATAATTCTACACAACAGTGCTATGTATACTTGGTTTTTCTTCAAGGAATGAAACCTAAGAATTGTGCTTCTTATGTATTTATTTATTATTTTATATAGGAGTATGGGCTTCCCTGGTGGCTCAGATGGTGTAGAATCTGCCTGCAAGGCGGGAGACCTGGGTTCCATCCCTGGGTCAGGAAGACCCCCTGGAGAAGGGAATGGCAATGCACTCCAGTGTTCTTGCCTGGAGAATCCCATGGACAGATGAGCCTGGTGGGCTACAGTTCATGGAGTCACAAAGAGTTGGATATGACAGAGCTACTAACACTTTCACATAGGAGTACAGTTCATTAACAATGTTGTTAGTTTCAGATATACAGTGAAGTGATTCAGTTATACATATATATGTAGCTATTCTTTTTCAAATTATTTTCCCATTTAGGTTATTACAGAGTATCGAGCAGAGTTCCCTGTGCTATTCAGTAGGTCCTCGATTATCTATTTTAAATATAGCAGTGTATACACATCAGTCCCAAACTTTCAATCTATACCTACCCCCCTCACCCTTCCCCCTTGAATCCACAAGCTCATTCTCTGAGTTTGAGAGTCTGTTTCTGTTTTGTAAGTAGCTCATTTGAATCACTTTTTAGTTCTGCATATAAGCAATATCATATGATATTTGTGAGATTTATTAAAACAAAGAAATAATGCCATTTATAGCAAGCAGTATGGATGGATCTGGAGATTATCATACTAAGTGGAGTAAGTTATGCAGAGAAAGACAAATAGCTCACCATTTCTACTCAACATAGTTTTGGCAGTCCTAGTCACAGTAATCAGACAAGAAAAAGAAATGAAACATATCCAAATTGGAATTGAAGAGATGAAGTTATCATTTTGCAAAGATGACATGATACTCTATATGGAAAACCCCACACATTCTACATAAAAACCATCAGAATAAATAAATTCAGTAAGATAGTCAGGCTACAAGATTAATACACATAAATCTGTTGCATTTTTTTTACTCTAACAATGAAATATCAGAGGGAGAAAGTAAACAAACCCATTTAAAATCATATTAAAAAAATCCTAGGAAAAAACCTAACTAAGGAGGCAAAAGACCTAAATGCTAAGAACTAGAAAACATTGACAAAGGAAAGATGATTCAAAGAAAGGGAAAGATATCTCATGCTCTTGAATTGGAAGAATTAATATTATTAAAATGGTGATATTATCCAGGGCAATCTTCAAATTTGATGCAATCTCTATCAAATTACCAATGACTGTTTTTCATAGAACTAGAACAAATAATCCTAAAATTTATAAGGAACCACAAAAGAACTGCCAAAGCAATCCTGAGGATAAAGAAGAAAGCTGGAAGCACAACTCTCCCAGACTTCAGATAATACTACAGAGCTACAGTAGAGCCCAGAAATAAAACCACACACCTACTGTCAATTAATCTTGACAAAGGAGGCAAGAACGAAACAAAAAAAAAGACTCACAGATGTAGGAAAAAAACTTAGGTTCATCAGAAGGGGAAGGGTGTCAGGGAGAAATAAATTAGGAGTATGAGATTGAACAAACTACTATATATAAAATAGATAAGCAATAAAGACTTACTGTACAGCACAGGGAACTATATGCAATATCTTAAAATAACCTATAATGCAAAAATAATCTGAAAAATATATATATAACTCAGTTTGCTGTACACCTGAAACTAATACTGTAAGTCAACTATACTTCAATTTAAAAAAATAGAGATTAATACTATGCCCCATTGGTAAGCAGTCTCTGCAACAATGAATATCTCAAAGCAGACATTCCAGTACTGGATCATTCTAACAGATGTATCATCTGAACAACAACAACAACAAAAATAAACACACTGTATCTTATATATACTTCCTTAAACTTATCTCATTTCTTCTTCTTTCCTCTCCAGAATGAAAGAAAAAATAAAATGTTCCTTACAAGGCAAGTTTTCATCTTGCAATAACACCCTAGGACTCAGTTCAGTTCAGTTCAGTCGCTCAGTCGTGTCTGACTCTTTGCGACTCCATGAATCACAGCAGGCCAGGCCTCCCTGTCCATCACCAACTCCCAGAGTTCACCCAGACTCACGTCCATCGAGTCAGTGATGCCATCCAGCCATCTTATCCTCTGTCGTCCCCTTCTCCTCATGCCCCCAATCCCTCCCAGCATCAGAGTCTTTTCCAATGAGTCAACTCTTCGCATGAGGTGGCCAAAGGACTGGAGTTTCAGCTTTAGCATCATTCCCTCCAAAGAAATCCCAGGGCTGATCTCCTTCAGAATGGACTGGTTGGATCTCCTTGCAGTCCAAGGGACTCTCAAGAGTCTTCTCCAACACCACAGTTCAAAAGCATCAATTCTTCGGCGCTCAGCCTTCTTCACAGTCCAACTCTCACATCCATACATGACCACAGGAAAAACCATAGCCTTGACTAGACGAACCTTTGTTGGCAAAGTAATGTCTCTGCTTTTGAATATGCTATCTAGGTTGGTCATACCTTTCCTTCCAAGGACTAAGAGTCTTTTAATTTCCTGGCTGCAGTCACCATCTGCAGTGATTTTGGAGCCCAAAAAAATAAAGTCTGTTTCCACTGTTTCCCCATCTATTTCCCATGAAGTGATGGGACGAGATGCCATGATCTTCGTTTTCTGAATGTTGAGCTTTAAGCCAACTTTTTCACTCTCCACTTTCACTTTCATCAGGAGGCTTTAGAGTTCCTCTTCACTTTCTGCCATAAGGGTAATGTCATCTGCATATCTGAGGTTATTGATATTTCTCCTGGCAATCTTGATTCCAGCTTGTGCTTCTTCCAGTCCAGCATTTCTCATGATGTACTCTGCATAGAAGTTAAATAAGCAGGGTGACAATATACAGCCCTTGACGTACTCCTTTTCCTATTTGGAACCAGTCTGTTGTTCCATGTCCAGTTCTAACTGTTGCTTCCTGACCTGCATACAAATTTCTCAAGAGGCAGATCAGGTGGTCTGGTATTCCCATCTCTTTCAGAATTTTCCAATTTTATTGTGATCCACATAGTTAAAGGCTTTGGAATAGTCAATAAAGCAGAAATAGATGTTTTTCTGGAACTCTCTTGCTTTTTCCATGATCCAGCGGATGTTGGCAATTTGATCTCTGGTTCCTCTGCCTTTTCTAAAACCAGCTTGAACATCTGGAAGTTCACGGTTCACATATTGCTGAAGCCTGGCTTGGAGAATTTTGAGCATTACTTTACTAGCATGTGAGATGAGTGCAATTGTGTGGTAGTTTGAGCATTCTTTGGCATTGCCTTTCTTTGGGACTGGAATGAAAACGGACCTTTTCCAGTCCTGTGGCCACTGCTACACTTTCCAAATTTGCTGGCATATTGAGGGCAGCACTTTCACGGCATCATCTTTCAGGATGTGAAATAGCTCAACTGGAATTCCATCACCTCCACTAGCTTTGTTCGTAGTGATGCTTTCTAAGGCCCACTCGACTTCACATTCCAGGATGTCTGGCTCTAGGTCAGTGATCACACCATCGTGATTATCTGGATCGTGAAGATCTGTTTTGTACAGTTCTTCTGTGTATTCTTGCCGTCTCTTCTTAATATCTTCTGCTTCTGTTAGGTCCATACCATTTCTGTCCTTTATCGAGCCCATCTTTGCATGAAATGTTCCCTTGGTATCTCTAATTTTCTTGAAGAGATCTCTAGTCTTTCCCATTCTGTTGTTTTCCTCTATTTCTTTGCGTTCATCGCTGAGGAAGGCTTTCTTATCTCTTCTTGCTATTCTTTGGAACTCTGCATTCAGATGCTTATATCTTTCCTTTTCTCCTTTGCTTTTTGCTTCTCTTCTTTTCATAGCTATTTGTAAGACCTCCCCAGACAGTCATTTGGCTTTTTTGCATTTCTTTTCCACAGGGATGGTCTTGATCCCTGTCTCCTGTACAATGTCACGAACCTCATTCCATAGTTCATCAGGCACTCTATCTATACAGGTATGACCTTAGGACTACGATAATCAAAAATTATCCAATACATTTCCAAATTCTGCCTTCTCTCCTTAGGCTCCCAGTGCTACCAACACTTTACAAGTCCTGCCTTACCCTGTCTAATCTGCCATTTTCTATAGCAGCATGTTAAATACAGTAACCACCAGCCACATGTGACTATTTAAGCAAACTAAAAATCCAGTTCCTTAGTCACACTAGCCACATTCCAAGAACTTTACAGCCATGTGTAGCTCGTGGATAATGTACTGGATGGTGAAGATACAGGACCTTCATAGAAAGTTTTACTGGACAGCACCATATCTAGATTCTGGACAAAACTTTACTTGTTTACTAGACTTCAATTCTTAATACTGGCTTCATCACTAAGTACTTCTGTAGCTTAATGAACTTGTTTAAGAAAAAAAATTATAAGAACTTCTGGTTCTTGTTATTTCATATGTTAATAAAGCACTTGCTACTATAAATCTTTAAAAATATATATTAAAAATTATATTTCAAATTAATTTGTTTTCTTTATAAAGCTATACATTTTGTTTTGCTCAGAAGGGGTCTTAGGCTTCATGAGACTGAAGAGTCCACAGCACAAGAGAAGTTAAGAACCTTGAATTAGAGTAGGCCAAGGAAATATTTCTGGTTTTTTGGGCCATAAAGTCTCCATTATGACTTCTCAGCTCTGCCATTGCAGTGCAAAAGCAGCCACAGACTATACACAATTAAATGAGCATGGCTTTAATAAAACTTTATTCACAAAAGCAGATAGTGGGCCAGATTTGGCAAACAGGTGGTAATTTGCCAACCCTTTAATGGAATTATCTTTCTAAGACACAAAAATGGTCATGTCATCTATTTGCATAAAGTTTTCAGTAGTTTCCTCAAAACCCTGGATTATCTGACTTCAATCTGTATCTTACTTTCGTCTTCTTTCTTAAACCTTAACCAAGCATTTTCAGCCCAACAACTACTTTTTAGCTCTCTGCACATTACTCTGGTTATCTTCCCTAGGTTTTTATATAATGCTGCATCCTGTACCTGAAACATCCTCATAGACAAATTCTTACCATCTTTCAGACACTGAAAGATGGCATGAATCACTCAGTAGAGCACAATGGTTAAAAATTCAGGCTCTGAGGCAGCCAGGGCCCAGAGTAGTTCAATATCCTTTTAGACTAACTCAGCTATTTAAAAGCAGAGCAAGGAGTGGAACTCAGCTCTCTATCATTAATTTTTTCAGCATTTATAGATTATTAACTATGCTCAGGTAAACATTATGCTGAACCTGAGATGTATAAGGCAAGATCCCTTCTCTAGCCCCAAACTGCTCAGCTAGTGCCATATGGAACACAGTTAGTCTGTTAAGCTCTGCCCAAATTCTTGACCCACAAAATTGTGGGACATAATAAGACAACTGCTATTATAAAATAAAATAAGTAAATAAATCCGAAACAAAACAACCAAAGAAAGGATATAGGCTCTGCAGTAGACTCCCTAGGTTGGAATCCTAGTGTTGCCTCTTATAAGCCCATCTGACCTTGGGCACGTTACATAATGAAAATGACAGCCAATTTTGGTCCCTTGACAATCATTAGTAATAACTTACTTGCCCCATACTTCACTAGAGTTTTATCAAAAACAAGAACCACTGGTATAGAAAAATACTAATATTAGAAACAAAATTCTTAACCAAAATTACAAAAATTACTGACCTACTGATGAAAACTCGTCCTCCAGAGTCCTAGAGCTGTTGGGAGATGAACTCTGATCATCTTTACTTTCTGAAGAATGGTGTTCTCCATCCTCTTCGTCGGCTGAAAGATCAACCATTCTGGATTCTGACAGGACATTTTTTGAATATAACAAGAAAGAGTCAGGATGTTGGAATCAATAACTGAGATTCTACACAACACATAGCATATGTAAAATACGGTGTTTTAATTTTACTCCACATATTTAAAGCAGATATGCAGACCTTTCTTTAACTTCCTTTCTTTCTGAAATCAACAGCCTAATAAATATGCAACAATATATCCTATTTGCATTATCTACTTAACTAGTGAAATAACATGAAATACACACTATTAAAGAATGCAACAAAAAGAGAGAAGGGAAAAAACAAAAAGAGAAAAAAGTAAATGACAAAAAAATGAAGGAATATTTAAAAGAGAAAAGATGAACAGTGGTAGTAAATAAGTAGATAAAGAACACTTAATGTATACTTGCTATGTGCTAGGCATACTGAAGTCTGTTTTACAAAATATATTTCATTTAATTCTCACAATTCAATAAAGTAAATACTATTACTGATGAGGACACTAGGGACTGGAAAGGCTAAATAACGTGTCCAGTATCACAAAGTTACTAAATGGAGAAATCCAACTCTTGAATTTAGGCTGGTGGTAAGAAGTACTATAATGGGCACTGCAGTCTCAAACTAAATCATGGATCTATTTCCACTGTGTGATTCTGGAAAGGACACAGTCAATTAATCAATAAACAAAGATAGTATTAAGAAAGATGCTTACTCCTTGGAAGGAAAGTTATGACCAACCTAGATAGCATATTCAAAAGCAGAGACATTACTTTGCCAACAAAGGTTCGTCTAGTCAAGGCTATGGTTTTTCCTGTGGTTATGTATGGATGTGAGAGTTGGACTGTGAAGAAGGCTGAGCGCCGAAGAATTGATGCTTTTGAACTGTGGTGTTGGAGAAGACTCTTGAGAGTCCCTTGGACTGCAAGGAGATCCAACCAGTCCATTCTGAAGGAGATCAGCCCTGGGATTTCTTTGGAGGGAATGATGCTAAAGCTGAAACTCCAGTCCTTTGGCCACCTCATGCGAAGAGTTGACTCATTGGAAAAGACTCTGATGCTGGGAGGGATTGGGGGCAGGAGGAGAAGGGGACGACAGAGGATGGATGGCTGGATGGCATCACTGACTTGATGGACGTGAGTCTGGGTGAACTCCGGGAATTGGTGATGGACAGGGAGGCCTGGCGTGCTGTGATTCATGGGGTCGCAAAGAGTCGGACACGACTGAGCAACTGATCTGATCTGATCTGATTAAGAAAGAACATCCCATAGAAGTGTTATCAGGACTGAATGAGCAAAACGTTAAGGAATTCATGGTATTATTGACAAAAAAGGACTTGTTGGTTCACAATTATTTTGTAATATTTGTGAATAACCTTAAGATTTAAGTTGCATAAATAACTACTCTATCTTAAAAATGCTCCTTAAGGATTTCCCTGGCAGCCCAGTGGCTAAGACTGAGCCTTCAAATGAAGGGAGTGCAGGTTTGAACCCTGCTTAGGGAATGAAAGTGAAAGTGAAGTCGCTCAGTCGTGCCCGACTCTTTGCAACCCCATGCACTGTAGCCCACCATGCTCCTCTGTCCATGGGATTTTCCAGGCAAGAGTACTGGAGTGGGTTGCCATTTCCTTCTCCAGAGGATCTTCCCAACCCAGGGATCGAACCCAGGTCTCCCACAATGTAAGCAAGACGCTTTACTGTCTGAGCCACCAGGAAGTCCTCTTAGGGAACGAAGATGCTATCAATCATGAATAGGTAAAAGATTCACTCAGAGTGCAAAACGCATGGATGGATTTTAATCTAATCGAGCATAACAAAATGATATGGTTTCAGCTGCCACGTATCACATAGAAATTGGCACTTGCTGCCTATACAAGGATTAAATCACAAACTGCTATAGTCACCGATCTTCAACACATCCTGAAAGGAGTTCAGGGTAGAGATCAGGAATGAGGCACTCTGTGCTTTTGAAAAACTGGCAGAACAGGCCTTCAGACAGGTATTTTCAGGAGATTTTATGAGCCCAGTTCTTGCATCCCTTCACATCTAGAAAAGTACTAAAATCATTAATGGTGACATTCGCTCATGACTGGCAGCAAGCTTCTGATAAAATGTGTTTTTGACTGCACAACCCCTCTTCACTAAAATCATATATAATACTGACCTCTTCCCTACATCTCTGGAGCAGTTTCTCAAAGCTCTATGAAATGCTGTCTCTTGGGCTACAGTTCTCATTTTGCCCCAAACAAAACTTAACTCACAACTCTCACATTGTGTGTTTTTTTTTCAGCTGACATCCGTTGCAAACTAACCTTTGAAAACCTATTACGATTTCAGCTTCATTGTAATACCAAAGTAGAATACTCTCAAAACTAAAAAGGCTTTAAATACTCTTAATCACCTATCTGTGGTTTTCTTCACACTTTCAAACAAAACAATATATTTCAATAGACTGAATGCAGAGACAGCTTTCAGAATTCAGCTGTCTTCTGATAAGCCAGACATTAAAGACATTTGCAAACTGAAAACAATGTCATTCTTACTATTTTTTGGAAAACAATTATTTTTCATAAAAATGTTTCTTACCCTTACATGTAATGAGTTAACTCTAAAAGAGAATTAAAATGCATCTTAATTTCTAATATGGTAAACCTTATAGGGGCTTCCTCTCTGGTGGCTCAGTGGTAAAGAATCCTCAGCCAAAGCAGGAGACTCAGGCTTGATCCCTGGGTAGGGAAGATGCCGTGGAGAAGGATATGGCACTCCAGTATTCTTGCCTGCAGAATCCCATGGACAGAGAAGTCTGAAAGGCTATATAGTCCTTGGGATCACAAAAGAGTCAGACATGACTTAGCAACTGAACAACAATAAACATCATAGATACAATCCACAGAAACAAAGGCTCTTTGGGATCTTTAATTATTCTTAAAGAGTATAAAGGGTAAACTTTAAGACCACGAGGGTAAGAACAAAAAGTTTGAGAACCAAAGTTTAACCAGATGACTTACATAAAGCACAAAAATATTAAAAAAAACCATGAAAACTTCAGACAAACAGGTGATTATGAACAATAACTAAGAAATCAACAAAATCACTTGGACTAAAAATACTGGGGTTAAAATATGCCTACCTCAAGACTATATAACCAAAAACTATATATATATATATATATATTTTTACAGATACTTTATTGAAATCATACCATCTTGAAAATAATAATAATAAAAAAAACACGTTAACATATTAGCAACAAAGGTTTGTTTTCTGCATGGTATTTCATCCTGTGACAAATCAGAAATGTTGAATTCTCATTCTACTGGTGACATTATCCACAGGTGACAAACTGGATATTCTACTCATATTAACAGGGCAGGGATTAACCTCAGTTCATTAAGCCTGGGTGTTATGTATTCTGGAGTGCCATGGATTGCAGACAAAGTAGGTAAAAAGCGGCATTTAACTGGAGAAGCTGATTGCTTCTAGAGACTTTACTACTAAGTTCACGATGGAATATTTTTAGAAGTTCCTTTTAGACTGAAATATAATCTCAAATATTTTTATGTGTGTCTGAGTCAGAAGTTAATGTATTTATACTTCAAGACCCCACTTATACGAGTTCTTTCCAAGTCTGTTTCTGTGTTTTTATTTCTTTCTCTAACTATATAGTTTTATTTCTAACTATATTCTTATTAAACTCCAGTTCAAACTAGAATACATCTCATGTAAACAACTTTATGCTGTCTGAATCCTATTTTCAAGAAGGCAAAGGTACTTCAAAATTGCTGCATTGCATTTAACACTTTATTGGTAGTCTACAGAGTCACCAATCAGTGAAAGTCGCACAGTCGTGTCCCACTGTTTGCGACCCCATGACTATACAGTCTATGGAATTCTCCAGGCCAGAATACTGGAGTGAGTAGCCTTTCCCTTCTCCAGATCTTCCCAACCCGGGGATCTAACTCAGGTCTCCCGCATTGCGCACGGATTCTTTACCAGTTGAGCCACAAGGGAAGCGCAATCTATTGTTAGTGACACATACTGCTATGCTTATCTTTTCTTTAAATAACCGATTAAAAAAAAAAAAAAAGTCCCAACGTCTCTCACCTAAGTTTTCCCAGCGTACCGGTTTGGTTAAGTGTTTCCGAGGAAAAGAATTGGGGACAGAAAGCACTTCCGCCTACCTAAGAGTATTAGGAATTTTTTAACTCTTGGGTGACAATTTAGGTTCTCCGTAAGCATCAAGAATAACACTTAAAGCTGTCACCGGTGAGGGTTCCATTGATGATGCAAACACAAGCCCAAACCGCGCAGGATTCTTTCTACGCCCCCAAGCGGCCCAATATGGACATACAGGCAGCAGGCCAGTGTTCACAGGCACGCATCTCCGCGATTCAACGCTGCCGTAGTAGGCACCGCGTTACGGAAACCTTTAGACAGTCCCGCGGACTTCTGCCTCACCCTCCCCACTCCCCGCTCCGGCCGCCCACTCTGCTGCCCAGCGTCACCTGGGACGTCCGAGGATTCGTCCAAGCGCGGAGCCGCTCTCGCGGCGTGCCGGGAACTAGCCCAGGCCCGGCCGCGGCGGCGGCCCCGGCCTCGGCGGAGCAGTTCAGCCACCTCCGCGTGGCCTCTTCCAGACGGTGGTCCTTCCACCGCAGGGTCCCGGGCCGCCTGCTCCCCCGTCGCCCCGGGTTCAGCAAATGTCTCCTGGGCGCCGTCGCTGTCACTAGAATCTGCTCGGCGCGGCCGGAACGTTCTTTTCGGCCTGTGAGCCATGGCCGAGGACCCAGCGCCCGGCGCAGCTTCCTCTTCCCGCCGGCTAACCCCGCCCCTCTAGGGCAAGTACCCAGGCAGGCGCTCCAGCCTTTCCACTGCTTGCTTGCATAGGGCCCGCCCAGCTTAGACGTCAGCTTCGCCCCTCGCAGGCGTGCTTTGCTTCTTTCAATCTGCTCGAGAGTTGGGGTTCCAGGGATGAGGTATGGGGATGTAGAGCGTTCTCTTTGCTTTGCAAGGTGAGCTTGAGCAGATGGTCGCTGAGAAATTCTCGCAGACTCTGCGGTGGAGAGCAGCGCTCACAGGTTCCCTTGTACAAACGCTTTCGAGGAATCAGGCATTATGCCCACCTCCTGGACTAGGACTGGATCTGCTCTTCTGCTTTCTAAGAAGGGAGAGTGAAATTCTCTCTCCAAACAAGAATTATAACAAAGGAGAAATGAAGCATTTCTTGTATCAATCAACAAGGATGTCACAGTAATCAGTGATTCCAGCTCTCCAGAGCAATTGGGAAGAAAATAATGCCTGTGATCCGGCTTTAGCTGCTCTTCAGTGAGTACTCAACATTCAGAAAACTAAGATCATGGCATCTGGTCCCATCACTTCATGGCAAATAGATGGGGAAACAGTGACAGACTTTATTTTGGGGGGCTCCAAAATCACTGCAGATGGTTAAGTGCAGCCATGAAATTAAAAGATGCTTGCTCCTTGGAAAAAAGCTGTGACCAACCTAGACAGCATATTAAAAAGCAGAGATATTACTTTACCAACAAAGGTCCGTCTAGTCAAAGCTGTGGTTTTTCCAGTAGTCATGTGTGGATATAAGAGCTGGACTATAAAGAAAGCTGAGAGCCGAAGAATTGATGCTTTTGAACTGTGGTGTTGGAGAAGACTCTTGAGAGCCCCTTGGACTGCAAGGAGATCCAACCAGTTCATCCTAAAGAAGATCAATCCTGAATATTCATTGAAAGGACTAATGCTGAAGCTGAAACTCCAATACTTTGGCCACAGCTGATGTGAAGAACTGACTCATCTGAAAAGACCCTAATGCTGGGAAAGATTGAAGGCAGGAGGAGAAGGGGATGACAGAGGATGGGATGGTTGGATGGCATGACCAATTTGATGGACATGAGTTTGAGCAAGCTCTGGTAGTTGGTGATGGACAGGGAAGCCTGGTGTGCTGCAGTCCATGGGGTTGCAAAGAGTTGGACATGACTGAGAGATTGAACTGAAACTGAAACTGAAACAGTGAGTACTGAGGAAAGCAAGGTACTGGCCCGAGATAGCTGAGATGTATATGAAAGAAATTATTTCAGTGAGCCCAAACTCTTACATTTTCCCACACATAGAAAAACACTAAATTCCTTAACTTGAGATATCTGGTTTTCTCTAATTCACAAAAATACTTTTGAGGTTAAGACTACCTGCGCTTTGTTGCATTCAGTTCAGTTCAGTTGCTCAGCTGTGTCCAACTCCTTATGACCCCATGGACCGCAGCATGCCAGGCTTCCCTGTTCATCAGCATCTCCCCTAGCTTGCTCAAACTCATGTCCAACAAGTCGGTGATGCCATCCAACCATCTCATCCTCTGACATCACTTTCTCCTCCTGCCTTCAATCTTTCCCAGGGTTAGGGTATTTTCTAATAGGTCAGTTCTTCACATCAGGCGGCCAAAGCATTGGAACTTCAAGCATCAGTCCTTTCAGTGAATATTCAGGACTGATTTCCTCGAGGATTGACTGGTTTGGTCTCCCTGCAGTCCAAGGGACTCTCAAGAGTCTTCTCCAACACCACAGTTCAAAAGCATCAATTCTTCAGCACTCAGCTTTCTTGATGGTCCAACTCTCACATCCATACATGACTACTGGAAAAACCACAGCTTTGACTAGACAGACCTTTGTTGACTAATGTCTGTTTTTAATATGCTGTCTAGGTTTGTCATAGCTTTTCTTCCAAGGAGCAAGCATCTTTTAATTTCATGGCTGCAGTCACCATCTGCAGTGATTTTAGAGCCCAAGAAAATAAAGCCTGTCACTGTTTCCATTGTTTCCCCATCTATTTGCCATGAAATGCTGGGACCAGATGCCATGATCTTCATTTTTTTAATGTTGAGTTTGTCAGCCTTTTCACTCTCCTCTTTCATTTTTGTCAAGAGGCTCTTTAGTTCCTCTTTGCTTTCTGCCATAAGGGTGGTGTCATCTGCATATCTGAGGTTATTGATATTTCTCCTGGCAATCTTGATTCCAGCTTGTGCTTCATCCAGCCCAGCATTTCGCGTGATGTACTCTGAGTACAAGTTAAGTAAACAGGGTGACAGTATATAGCCTTGATGTACTCCTTTCCCGATTTGGAACCAGTCCATTGTTGCATGTCAGTTTCTAACAGTTGCTTTTTGACCCTCATACAGATTTCTCAGGAGGCAGGTAAAGTGGTCTAGTATTCCCTTCTCTTTAAGAATTTTTCCACAGTTTGTGTGATCCACACAAAGGCTTTAGCGTAGTCAATGAAGCATAGGTAGATGTTTTTCTGAAATTCCCTTGCTTTTTCTATGATCCAGTGGATGTTGGCAATTTGATCTCTGGTTCCTCTGCCTTTTCTAAATCCAGTTTGAAATCCAGCTTGAACATCTGGAAGTTCTCGGTTCACATACTGTTGATGCCTAGGCCAGGAGAATTTTAAGCATTACTTTGCTAGTGTGTGAGATGAGTGCAATTGTGTGGTAGTTTGAACATTCTTTGGCATTGCTTTTCTGTGGAATTGGAATGAAAATGAAAACTGACCTTTTCCAGCCCGGTGACCACCGCTGAATTTTCCAAATTTTCTGGCATATTGATTGAAGCACTTTCACAGCATCCTCTTTTAGGATTTGAAATGGCTCAGCTGGAATTCCATCATCTGCACTAGTTTTGTTGATAGTGATGCTTCCTAAGGCCCACTTGACTTCACATTCCAGGATATCTGACTCTAGGTGAGTGATCACATCATCGTGGTTATCTGGGTCATTAAGATCTTTTTCATATAGTTCTTCTGTATATTCTTGCCTCCTCTTCTTAATATCTTATGCTTCTGTTAGGTCCATACTATTTCTCTCCTTTATTGTGCCCATCTTTGCGTGAAATGTTCCCTTGGTATCTCTAATTTTCTTGCAGAGATCTCAAATGTTTCCCATTCTACTGTTTTTCTCTGATCAATCATTCCTCATTGATCACTGAGGATCAATTCAAATCTGACTCCTTCCCCCACCTCCTTGGAGCAGTTCTTTTAGGGCTACTTGAGAAGCTGTCTCTTGGGCTTGAAGTCCTAAAAATTCCCACCAAATAAAACATAGCTCTTAACCTCTAGGTTGTGACTATTTTCTTTAATTGACACAAACAGACCAGGAAAAAAAAAAGAACACAGCAACAACAACTCAGGTATGGGTGTATCTGAGATTGTCTTTTAAAGCTAAGCAGTAAAATCTACACAGCAAAATCTGCACATAAATGATAGGTGCACAGATAAAAATCAAATGGTTGCTTCCAGGCATCAAAGCTTCAGTCAAGCCTGGTTAAATACTTTGGTCCAGAAGAAAACAATATATATCAGAAAAAATGGTTGTTGTTTAAAAAGAAGTGCAGAGATAAGGACAACCCCACAGAATTACCTATAGAAATAGATAAACAGCAACGAGGGAACAAAAAGCCTTTCCAGGTACCCATAATCATTGCTACCTTGTATCATTTGCTCTGTCTCATGAACACTAGGAATTTTTTTCCCCAAGAGAGCATGAATAATGCCATATATCTTATTTGCCCCCACGATACCGACTCTTTGCGACCCCATGAACTAAATTGTCCATGGAATTCTCCAGGCCAGAATACTGGAGTGAGTAGTCTATCCCTTCTCCAGGGGATCTTCCCGACCCAGGAGTCGAACTGGGGTCTCCTGCATTGCAGGTGGATTCTTTACCAGCTGAGCTACCAGGAAAGCCCCCATTTACAATACTATCTTATTGTTTTTTCTCATTTCCAAATTTTAACAGCTTTATTGAGATAGAATTGACATACAATAAATTTCACATTTGTCAAGTGTACACTTTGATGTTTTGCTATGAAATTGTCACCAACATCAAGAGACTGAACATCTTCAGTGCCCTCTGTTATCTCTCTCTTGTTCTTCCCCACATCCTGTCCATCCCCAGGTAGCCTCAGATCTGCTGTCACTATAGATTAGTTTGCACTTTCTAGATATTTATGTAAATGCAGTTTTACGGTATGTACTCTTTTGTCTTTTTTTCACTCAGTGTAATTATTTTGAGATTCATCTATGCTTTCATGCATCGGTTATTCATTCCTTTTCATTGCAAAGTGTTTTTCCATTGTATGTATGTATTGTTGTTGCTGTGTTGTTTAGTTGCTAAGTTGTGTTCAACTCTTTGCAACCCCATGGACTGCAGCACACCGAGCTTCCCTCTCCTTGACTATCTCCCAGAGTTTGCTCAGATTCATGTCCATTGAGTCAGTGATACCATCTCATCCTCTGTCTTCCCCTTAGCCTCTTGCCCTCAATCTTTCCCAGCAACAGGGTCTTTTCCAATGAGTCAGCTCATCTCATCAGGGGGCCAAAGTATTGGAGCTTCAGCTTCAGCATCAGTCCTTCCAATGAAGATTCAGGGTTGATTTCCTTTAGGATTGACTGAGTCCAAGGAACTCTCAAGAATCTTCTCCAGTACAATTCAAAACATCAATTCTTCAGTGCTCAGCATTCTTTATGGTCCAACTCTCACATCCTGCCTGACTACTGGAAAAGCCAGTATGTATGTATAAAATGTGCTTATTCATTTTTCTGTTGATGACTATCAGGGGGATTTTGTTTGTTTACTGTTACACACAAAACTGCTATGAACACCTGTGCACTAGTCTTCGTACGTACTCAGTTGCTTCAGTCGTGTCTCGCTTCATGCGACCCACTCCAGTATTCTTGGGCTTCCCTTATGGCCCAGCTGGTAAAGAATCTGCCTGCAATGTGGGAGACCTGGATTGGATTCCTGAGTCAGGAAGATCCCCTGGAGAAGGGAATAGCTTCTGCTTTAAAGAACAATAATAAGACAGAGATTCGCTTAGTCATGTCTGACTCTTTGTAACCCCACACACTATAGCCTGCCACGTTCCTCTATTCATGGGATTCTCCACCCAAGAATAGTGGAGTGGGTTGCCATTTCCTTCTCCAGGACAATACTAATTTATTAAATTAATAAAAGTTTATTAGGAAACTTTGCATTATTCATCTCATATAATTTAAAATTGCAGAGATTAATAATTGAAAGAAAATTGGCATATGAAATATTCCCAGGTTTTAGAAATTGATGTCATATTTACTCAAACAAATCATTCATCCCAGAGTGAAATGACATTTTAGTTAGCTTCTCTAGCCATTAATCAGTGGGTCCTGAGCTCCCTCTAGTGAGAAATGTGCTACTTACAGAAGGGTGGTGTCAATCTTTTGGAAATTGCCTCCTTTCTCATTACAGTGCTTTTCATTCTCTATTGTTCTAAGTAATAGATGTATTTTCAGTTTTAAGTCAAAACCATGTCAGATTTCTCAGAGAACAATTTTTTTGAGAAATGACATAAAAGTAAGATACTGCTCTCTCCTTTGGGAATTAAAAACACTTATTAGTGGTGCTAAAGAACCCACCTGCCAGTGCAGGAGCCACAGGAGATCTGGGATCTATCCCTGGGTCAGGAAGATCCCCTGGAGGAGGGCATGGCAATCCACTCCAGTATTTTTGCCTAGAAAATCCCATGGACAGAGGCGCCTGACAGGCTACAATCCATACAGTCGCAAAGAGTTGGACACAACTGAAGTGACTTTGCCTATTGTGGAAATGCACCCATAAAATTATGGACCTAATTTTGTTTTCATTTGTGCAGTATCTATCTTTGAGTACTTAGTATGATGGTCCCTTGTCCTGAGATTGAAGAATCACAATACCCTTGGGGATCATGCTCCTGATGGTAAACTACTGTTAGCCAAATTAGCTCTGCAGATTGACCTGTTAGAAAATACTTTTAAGAAACTGATGCTCAAAATATTTAACATAAGATCTACCCTTTTAACAATTTTTAAGTGTACATTACAGTATTGTTAATTATAAACACAATGTTGTACAGCAGATCTCTAGAATTTTTACTTTTTAACTGAAACTTTTTACATGTTGTACTTTTAATGCCCAATTTCTCCTCCTCCAAGCCCCTGGCAGTCACCATTCTTTTTGCTTCTAAGAGTTTGGCTCTTCTACGTACCTCATATAAATGGAATCATGCAGTATTTATCCTCCTGTGATTTAGCATAATGTCCTCAAAGTTCATTTTGTCACATATAGCAGAATTTCCTTCCTTTTTAATGCTGAATAATATTCCACTGTCCCTATATACCACTGTTTTTTATCCATTCATTGGACAATAGACATTTAGGTGGTTTCCATACCTATTGGCTGTTGTGAAAAGTGCTGTAATAAGTGTGAGAATGAAAATATGTCTTCAAGATCCTGATGTGAATTCTTTTGGATAAATACCCAGAAATGGGATTGCTGGATCATATAGTAGTCTTGGGCTCCCCTGGCGGCTCAGTGATAAAGAATCTGCCTTCCAGTGCAGGAGACTTGGGTTTGATCCTTGGGTCAGGGAGATCCCCTGGGGAAGATAATGGCAACCCACTCCAATATTCTTTGCCTGGGAAATCCCATGGACAGAGGAGCCTGTTAGGCTACAGTCCATGGTGTTGCAAAAGGATTGGACACAACTTAGTGACTAAATCAAGAACAAAAATGGTAGTCTTATTTTTAACTTTTTAGGAACTTCCATACTGTTTTTCACAACAACTGCACATTTCACATTCCTACCCAACAGTGTGCAAATATTTCAGTTTCTCTACAACCTTGCCAACTCTTGTTGACTGATTGCTTGATACTGACCATCCTAACATGTGTGAAGTGATATTTCATTGTGGTTTTGGTTGGCCTTTCCCTGATTAGTGATGTTGAGTGAGTAGGTTTTGTTGTTGATAGTGGTTTTGTTTTGTCATTGAGTTGCAATAGTACCTTATGTATTTTGGATATTAATCTTTTATCAGATACATGGTTTGTAAATATTTTTCTCCCTTTCTGTATGTTGCCTTTCACTCTGATGATTGTTGCTCTTGCTGGGCAGAAGCTTTTTAGTTTGATGTAGTCCTACTTGTCTATTTTTTATTTCATTGCCTGTGCTTTTGGCATCATATTCAATAAACCATTGCCAAGACTAGTGTCATGAAGATTTTCCCTTAAGAATTTTAATTTTTAATTTTAACAGCTTAAGATTCTTAAGTGTTTAATATATTTTGAAATTCTTTTTGTGTATGGTGTAGGATAAGGTCCAATTTCATTCTTTTGCATGTGAATATCCTGTTTCCCAAGTGTGTTGTTTTAAGCTGATAAATATTGGGATAAATTGTCACACAACAGAAAATAACTAATGCAGCTCCTAAGTGAAATTGATGCTCCTGGTCTGAGGACCACACTCTGAGTATCCAGGAAGTAAAGGAAAAGAATAAGATCACTGAAGAAGGCTGAAGTAGTCAACAGAAGGCACTGGATCTGTGGTTTGAGAGTGTCTCAGCCACTGCACATGTTGCTGTTTGTCCCCCTGGTGCAATTACAACCAGCATAAAGAAACCAAATATTTGTGCACACCTATTGCTTCACCTGATCCAGAAGTTGCTAATGATTTGCAAGTGCCTGGAAGAAAGAAAATCATTGCATTTGCAAGTTTTCTTGAAAATTTACATAGGACTGGAAAATTATAATTTTCTGTAAACTGATGATTTCAATTATCTCCACATATTTGTAACCCTTCATTTTAGGTTTCTTTTTTTAAAAACTGTTACTGAATTTAAGAACTTGAAAAAGTCAAGGTCATTGTTTCTCTCTTAGAATGTTTTACTATGTAAGCCATCCAAACAGATCTTCCAAGAGTGTGGTGGGATAAAGAGAAATAAATATACATCTTAAAAAAAAAAAGATGTACAAAATTGTTCATAACATACCAGCTCTATTCATAATAGTAAAATATACCTGGGGGAAGAGCAACATCTAACAAGTGGAAAATGAATAAACAAACTGTGGAATATTCATATAATGGAATACTATGTAATAAAAAGAATATACTACTGATATACCAAGCAACACAGATACATATTTAAAACATTTTGTTGAGTGAAAGGAGCCAGACACAAAAAGATAGACACTGTATCAGTCCAGTTCAGTTCAGTTCAGTCACTCAGTTGTGTCCAACTCTTTGCAACCCCATGAACTGCAGCAGGCCAGGCCTCCCTGTCCATCACCAACTCCCGGAGTTTACCCAAACTCACGTCCATCGAATCGGTGATGCCATCCAACCATCTCATCCTCTGTCATCCCCTTCTCCTCCTGCCTTCAGTCTTTCCCAGCATCAGTGTCTTTTCCAATGAGTCAGCTCTTCGCATCAGGTGGCCAAAGTATTGGAGTTTCAGCTTCAACATCAGTCCTTCCAGTGAACACCCAGGACTGATCTCCCTTAGGATGGACTGGTTGGATCTCCTGATTCCATTTATATGAAGTCCAAGAACAGGCAAAACTTTAGTCAGAACAGAGATCTTTGAGAAGGGGGTATTGAATGGAAAGGCCACAACGGAACCTTCTGGCATGATAGAAATGCCTCGTGTAGATCTAGGTGGTGGCTGCATGGATGTAAAATTCATTGAGCTGTATGCTTAAGATTTGTGCACTTCACTGTATGTAAGTTATACCTCAACTTTTTAATGGAAAAAAGGAGGTAATGGGATAGAAGATAAGATATCTGGTGATGTAAATTTGAGATTTTTCTGTCCAGAAAATATTTAACCTCATAGATCTGCATGAGATTAATTGGGAAGACAATTTAGATAGATAAGAGACCTCTAGATTAAGCACTAGGGAACCAGAGGTTGGGAAAAGGAAAATAAGTCAGCAAAACAGAGATTAAAAATGAGAGAGAAAAAGAGCAGACGAACAAGGTCTCAGAGAAAATGAAGAATAGAGTGGTCACCTGCATGAAACACTACTGAGAGCTAGAGATGACGACAGAGAAGTGTTAGTACAAAAGAGACACTCTGTTATCAAAATCAACTTGAAGGTACTCCAACCACCCTCTATTTCTAACTCAACTCTGCCACCCATGACCTCGACACACAGCACTTAAGTCCTGAGAGCATCTGGTTTAAAGAGCAATAATAGCTTATAAAAAGTCTGTCTGAAAATCAGTTGTAAAATATTTCAAATTATTTTTTAAATTACCATATCAATAAAGCTCCAAGACCCAGTCTTACTCTCAAAACCCAAAGAAAAAAGAACATAAAACTAAAGACCATTTTTTCCCTTTAAAGAAGTCTTGAAGCACTTTTTTAAGTTATAAAAAAAAAAAAAGTTCTGCAGAATAAGCAATTTGGACCAATTTTCTAAAAGACAACTGGAAATGACTATTTTAAAATATCTGTTTGAAAGCATACGAGAGCAAATAAGGCCATGAAGACTTATGTGCCAAGATTCAGGAGAAAACAGAAAGACAGAAGTCTAGGTAGCTGAGTCCAGTATTTGGGGTTCTGCCAATCTTCCAGTTTCAGAAGATGCAGATGAGAAGCTAAACAGAGCTTTGTACAGACTCATGGGGTTTGGGAACATGATCTAAAGCAAATCCTCAGGTTTTGGGTTGAGATGCAAAGGGTCACACTCTAGGAGTAGGTTGAACAGGGCCTCATAAGCACTAACGCCCAATTCTGAATTATCTCAGTTTTGGAATGGATTAAGTAACTCTTTCACTTTTCACTTTCATGCATTGGAGAAGGAAATGGCAACCCACTCCAGTATTCTTGCCTGGAGATTCCCAGGGACAGGGGAGCCTGGTGGGCTGCCGTCTATGGGGTTGCACAGAGTTGGACACGACTGAAGCGACGCAGCAGCAGCAGCAGCAGCAAGTAGCTCTGAGATTGGTAGTGTCCTTAGCCACCTGTCAGGAGGAAACATGAATTCTCTCTTGAGGAAAAGGGCACTACTTTGAGGCTTCAAATTATCTCTATAAACACATTTCAAAAAAAAAAAAAATAGCCAGGCATACAAGGAGACAAGTTGATGTACTCAAAAATCAAGGGAAAAAAAACACCCAAAGGGGAACCAGAGAGTGGAGTTATCAGACATAGATTTTAAAGTAGCAATGCTTAATATGTTCAAAGAGAAAAGACAAATTTGGCAACTAACCCAGAAATTAAGAACTCAATAAATAGGTTTAAAGGCAGATTAAACAGTACCAAAGAAAAAGCACCACTCATTAAAAAAAAGAAAGATAGTTAGACCATATTAAAATTAACACTTTCTGTTCATTTTTAAAATTAGATAGCCAGTGTAAATTTGCTATATGACACAGGGAGCTCAGATCTGGTGCTCTGTGACAACCTAGAGGGGTGGGATGGAGTGGGAGGTGAGAGAGAAGTTTAAGAGGGAGGAGACACACGTACACCTATGAATGATTCATGTTGCTATACAGCAGAAACCAACACAGTATTGTAAAGCAACTATCCTCCGATTAAAAATAAATATTTTATAAAGACCTATTGTTCATCAAAATATATTAAAGTGAAAAAAGAAGCCAAAAGTGTTTATGTACAAAGGAAGTATGTTCAGAAAGTATAAAGAACTTCTGTAAATAAGAAAAAGACAACCCAACAGAAAATGGGCAAAAAACTTGAATGGACACTTCACACAAGAGGATATTCAAATGGCTAACAAATATAAATGGTGGATAAATTTAAAAATATAAAAGACCAAGAGCTTTCGATTTTAAAATACCCTTTCCTTGAACTACCCTAGTGGTCCAGAGGTTAGGAATCCATGTGCCAATGCAGGGGACACAGGTTTGATCCCTGGTCCAGGAAGATCCCACATGCCACGGAGCAACTAAGCCCCTGCACCACACCTACTGGAAGGCATGCTCTAGGGCGCATGCTCTGCAACAAGAGAAGCCATTACAGTGAGCAGCTCCAGCACCAAAATCAAGAGTAGGCCCCACTCTCCACAACTAGAGAAAGCCTGCACGCAGCAGTGGAGACCCAACACAGCCAAAAATTTTAAAAACTCTTTCCTTAAATAAATAAAAATTTAAAAAACCCTTTCCTCCATATTTCTGAAGCATGTAAGTAACATGTATGATAATTCAGTTCAGTTCATTTCAGTATGATAATTAAAAATTTTAAATACATTTAAGATTAAATCACATAAGATGTTGGAAGAAGATAGTTGTGGTGCAGGGACTTAGTTGCTCTGTGGCATGTGGGATCTTCCTGGACCAGAGATCAAACCTGTATCCCCTGCATTGGCAGGTAGATTCCTAACCATTAGACCACCAGGGAAGTCCTGGAAAAGGGTTTTTTAAAACCAAAGCTCTTGGTCTTATTAATAGTAGTTATCTTTAGAAGGAAGGGGACAGTTTTCATCTTTTATAGTACATATTTCTGAATATTTTAAAAGTTATAATTTTTTACTTCTAGTGGATAACATTCACCTGGTTCAAAAACCAATAAATTATAACACATGCATCGAGAAGTCCTTCACCCTGTCTTTCCCTCCACCCCACAAGAAATTATGATTGTTTTCTGTGTATCTTCCCAGAATTTATTTATATGGAAACAGGAAAGGATCATAAAATCTTATTCTCCTCTCCTACACAAAAGGCATATCTTACTTGCTAAGTTAAAAAGCCCAAGTACAAGAGTGTTTTAACTTAGGAAGACATCCTGGAGATCTTTCCATATCAGTACACAGGGAACTTCCTCATTCTTTCTCACAGCTGCATAATGCTCCACTGTCCATATCTATTACAGTTTTTAAAATTAGCCCTCTGATGGTTATTTGGGTAATTTTCAACCTAATTACAACCAACAGGCTCATACATCATTTCATATGTAAGCAAGTGTGACTATAGTTAAGAATTCCTCAAAGACGGACTTAGTTGAATCAAAGTGTAAATACACCTACAGTTTGGTAAACACTAAGGGTTGTGACATTCTCCTCTTCCATCTGCACTGAGGCAGTGCCTGTTTCCCCATATCCTCTTACAGAGTATATCTCCAGACATTTTCTTGTTTGCCAAGCCAGTAAGTACATAACAGTAACTCCGTGCAGCTTCCCTGGTGGCTACATTGGTAAAGAATCCACTTGCAATGCAGGAGACCTGGGTTCCATCCCTGGGTCTAAAAGATCCCCTGGAGAAAGGGAATGGCAACCCACTCCAGTATTCTTGCCTGGAGAATTCCATGGACGGAGGAGACTGGCTAGCTACCAGCCATGGGGCCGCAAAGAGGACACTTTCACTTTTTCATTACAACTGATACTAAACATATTTTTGTATATTTGAGGCCTATTTGTAATCATTTTTCTGTTAAGTCTTTGTTCCCTGGTTCTTTGCCTATTTTTCTAGTGGGTTTTGAATGTAAATTGTTAGATATTTTACAATAGTATTCAATATATATTTGTATTTGGGGGGAAATTATTCAAGAAGGAAAAACAGATGTTAAAACTCTAGTCATAAAAACAAATATGCCAGCCTTTCTTCCAGGAGTCTGGAATCCGGTCAAGGCGTCGGGGGGTGGGGGGGGCGGGGGAGGGGGTGGTGAGCTACACACGATTCTCCTGCCGCGGTTGACAGGAGCCAGGATCCGACAGCGCATGCCTGTGTGCACGTGCTCAGCGGTTTCCTAACGGAACATCTGTTGCGCATGCTCCTAAACCCGTCCTACTGGGACATTTCCCACAAAAAACTGAAGGCTGTTTGTACCTGTGCATTGCGGACGCTGTGAGCATCACCTGGCCACCTGCTGTTGGAAAACGTCCCCGACTTGAAGAAGGAATTCCACTACAAAACCAGACTTCTTCCCATGGCTCTTAAACAAACAAAAAACCCCATTGCATCACATCAGCGGGTATTCATCACAGCCTCTCTAAACAGTATCTAAAGCGAGTGTTTCAAATTGATGCTTTATATTGAGGACGAAATAGATGATAAAGGACTTTAAAACGTGTCAGGAGTTTAACAGTAAACTATATACTTACTAGACAGAGAAAGAGACGCGTAAAAAGAAAAGGCTGGGGAGCGGGGGTGGCGGGAATCTATTATTCACAGAGAAAAAGATGCTTTTCCAGTTTGGTTGATGAGATGGAGAATTAAACCTTACCAAAAGGTACCATTGACTCCCAAAAGGATGCTGCACCAGTCATGTTTCTGCATTTTGTGAGACTTTTTGAAAGCTCTGGAGACAGTGCCCAAGGTTTTTAAAGCCTTAGAGAGGTGGTTCTGGATGCTCAAAGACCTTGTCCCCAATAAGCCATAATGTTAGCTCCACTCTCCTCACCCTGAAAAGCATCTTGTGTTCAATAGCTGGTTATATATGGCCCGAAGAAGTTTCTTTAGGGACCAGAGAATTTTTTAAATAAGTCCTGCCAAGCATTACCTTCATATTTTAAATGTATCTTTCTAAATAAGTTTGGAATGTCAGATGGTACCTGCTACAAAGTGGGGGAGATGGTGATGGCTGAGCCAAGGTTTATTCGAAGTGCTCAGCTTTTCCTACCATTTCAGCTGTCCATACCTAGCCAGATGCTTCATCAAAGCTCTAATAGGATAGCATATTTCAGAAAATGGACTGAAGCCTTGGCTGTGTAAATGCAGCTTTGCACCACCACGACACTCCTGGTTGGAGCCAGTTGGACCAGGCGATCTGTCCTTAAACTAGTGTATCCTGTATCCTGGTCTTTATTAATGTTTAGTTATAAAATGCACTTACTGTGTTTGACCACTGTGAGGGTAAATTCTTTAATAGCTACATTAGAATTTCTTTTTATCTTTTTTCCTGAAGCTTTAACTATTTCTTAGGTAATGTTTATTGGAATTTAGCAACGTGGATATTGTTGATGGCCATTGTTAAAGCATGTTCAGTGGCCTGTGGGGACAGAGATGCAATTAGGGTGGATTTTAAGAGAATAGGAATCAGTAGAAAAAGCATGTGTATACCAGTGGCCTTCAAACTAGGGCATACAAAGACTTTCCAAGGGACCAATTTTCAGGTCCTCAGTTTCATATGAACTCTTTTCTAAAATTGTGTTTTCCTAAAACCACTCTTCCCAAGAGCAGGCCTGTGTTACGGGTACAGCTTCCCCTTTCCCATGTCAGCTTTCACAGTCACTCCTTTTCTCTTTCTTACAAAAGAAGGCATACATCTCTTTGTGTAACAATAGCATGTTGCCCAGGATGTAAAATGTCCAGGGATGACAAGCAAAGGGGACAATTCACAACACTGAACAATGAATTGAGAAAGCAGAAACTATTGACTGCAGCCAGGACCCAACAGTGCCTGTTCAGAAGAGTCTCCCCAATCCGGACATTCAAAGTTATTTTGAACATTGGGTGTTTTCATAGTCTTTTCCTTTCAACCAAATTGAAGATGACAGATAACAATGTGATGACAGTACAAGAGTCATTTGGGGCATTAACTTAAGAGTCCAAAGAAATGATTGATATTGCTGTATCAATTTCTTCTACTTCTACTTAGTAATGTGAACAAGTTTCTTATCACATAAAAATGAAAAATTGGAATGTAAACTGATGCTGAGCCCAGCGTTCTGAGCAGTAAGCTATGCTCAAAAATATAAGCCAATCAGGAAAATTCCTGGTGATCCAGTGGTTAGGACTCCAAGCTTTCACTGCCAAGGGACCAGGTTTGTTCCCTGGTTATGGAACTAAGATCCTGCAAGCCATGAGGCCAAAAAAAGACAAAAAATGAGAGAAAATATGTAAGCCAATTAAAAAAAAAAGTCTACTCGCTTCATTAAGATAGGATTTCCAGAATTTCTCTGGTGATCTAGTGGCTAAGGCTCCCAGTTCAGGGGGTCTGGGTTTGACCCCTGGTCAGGGAACTACATCCAACATGCCCTAACTAAGAGTTTGCATGCCACAACTAAAGATCCCGCATGCCTCAACTAAGACCTGGTGTAGCCAAATAAATACTTTTTTAAAAAGATAGAATTTCTAATAAAACTTTACTTCAGTGTGATTTTGCTGTGTTATGGTTTTAATAATTACAATGAACCCATGAGACACTGTTTAACTTTTAGAGGCTTCTGGTCACAGGAAAACTGTAAACATGTTAATTTTATATACTGTTTTTCAAAGAAGTATGACAGGTAATCAATAAAAGACTTTGAAGCAAAAGATATATTAGGGTAAAATTCTGTGAGGGAAGTAAATTAGAACTAGGAGTTAAAAAGAATAATGAATAATTATTTTTAAAATTAATAATTTTATTTATTTTAAATAATAAAATTTGTGTGCTAAAGATGAGCTTTTTAAATTGTTTTTGGTTTTTTAGTGAATGATGAGTATCATATTTAGATGTACTGAATATATTTTAAAGAACGATGTGGCAGTGTTAAAACACCAATACATACAATATTCTGGAAATTACAGCCTTTCCAACTATATAAACAGCATGAAAAGATTTAAATGTTAAACTAAAAATGTTTGCCAAGGGGAAACTAAAAACTGAAAAGCTATGTGCCAAGGGGATACATAGCTTTACCAAATCTCCCAGGGAAGGCAAAACAAACAAACAAACAAAAAAAAACTTTGAAGACCACTGCTGAAGAAAAATTCAAGTTTTTCTGTGAGGGAGAATGGCAAAATGGAATAGTGTCTGAAGGGTAAATGTTGAGTCAAGAGGAATGATTTGAAGTATGAGTTGAGACATGTTTTGAAGCTGATGGGTGTGGAGAGGGGGAAAATTCTCCTCTACCCTCTGGGTTCAAATTCAGAATTAAACTGACGTTTAGATGAGCAGGCGAAAAGCATACAAGTTTTGTTAAACTTTTACATGCACATGGCCCCTTCACAAGAGACTGAAGATAAGAAGAAGTGACCAGATTAGAAGAAAGCTTTTATACTTTTAGACAAAGACACAATAAACTTGTGAAGAAATGACAAAGAGGTTTGAGCTGGTATAGTAAAGTATAAGAAAGTGGCTCTGACATGTATGGGGGCAGGCTGAAATAGATGAGTTATTTTATGTAGTAAGTTTGTTTGTAGAGATCTGTTTCAGCATTGATTCCCAGTCTATGGTGATAAGGGTTTTCTTCTCTTCCTGATACATGGAGAACACCTTTCTCTTGGGAAATTTTTTTTTTAATTTCATGAAAACAGACATTTCAATATTTATTCAAAATAATAAACAGCTGCCAATCAAAGTAGTAAACTAAATACACAGGATTTAAATTATATTCAACTTATCTCTAGAAGAAACATGTTGTAGAGAAAACACTAGGAAAGGTTTTACTTTCTCTAGAGATGTAGTATAATTTTTTCCCCATTCTAGAAAATTAAAAATGAGGGACCTGATTTTTCTCTGTCACTTTGACTACCAGGAAGTTTAGAAGCAAATATTCAGCCTTAGAGCCTTAAAGATCATTTCATTCTAGTATCTTTTCTTGAATCATAACTTTCTATTTTAGATTTACATTACTTTCATCCTGAATTTTACATTTCTGATTTATATTTTGATATTTTATTTTATGCTATAAGCTGACTCATATGTTTCAGTAAAGAAGTACTAGTGTAAACAAATTAAATTGCCCAACAAACAGTTTTTGCAGTCTGATATATTTGCAATATGCTTTTATTTATTTATTTTTATTTAAAAATATTTTTTATTTTATCTTATATATTATCCAGAAGTTATGTAAGAGTGATAGGGATGGTATGGGGAGGAAGGAGGGATGAGGGTTCGGGATGGGGAACACATGTATCTCTTGGGAAATTTTATGGCCTGTTTTTAGGTAGAAAAAAAAGGTCAAAGAGCTCTTTCTGCATCTGCTGTTTCTTAAGTGCCTTTGCCTGAAAATAATATACCAAAAAGGCATATTTGGGAATGGCATATCCTGAAAGAGCTGATGTAGGAGAGGGGAGTGGCATTCTTGGCAAGGTGGCAACCCAAAGGATCCAGGCAGAAACAAAGTCAATTTTGATGCAGGAGGCAAGGAAAAGGTGGCTGCAGGTGTAGGTAAATCATATATATATAATGAAAGGATTTTTTTTTTTCAGTAAAAAATGGAGTGGGATGGGGCATTAGTTGAAGAGGGGTGGATGTTGTGAGAGTTTAGGAGATGCTGAGAAGTAGGTGATAGATACATTACATGTAAGTATAAACTTATCTGAAACCTACATAGCCTAGATAGAGGTCCAAATGTGTCTGGTGGTCTATAGAAAAACTTATGTTTTTGCTTTATGGAAGGGAACTCTAGTGATGGAATTCTTGCTAAGAGAGAAAACATTAAAATTATTTTCCTATTATCCAATCCCATATAAATATTATTGCAGTTTTCAGTCATATTTCAACATTTTGAAACCTCACAAATCTCAAAATGTCCTTGACATTTGATATATATTGTCACCTCTGACGCTGAAAAACTATGTTGGAATACCAGAGAATCATCACTGATATTTTTCAGATATTTTCACATACATTTTAAGTCAAATTTGAGAAAAAAAAAATATGATAGTCATATAAGTCAAATAGTGATAAAAGTCCTTGTTATATCAGAAGTGAATATGGAATTTTTATTTTAAAACTCTGCTAAAAGTGTTTTGTTACTAAAATCAAATTTGTTTTCTTTATTGAAATCTTACAATGGGTGCTGAGTATTTTAAAAATTGTATTGGTTTTTGTAAAGATAATAGATTTTTGTCAAATTGGTCACTTGACAGAAAATGTATTTCCTTAGTTCTTAACATGCCAATTATGTGAAACTAAAATACTAAAAAATAGAGCTATTCATATTTAAAAGTTTAAATTTGTCATACAAATACATTTAATATGCCATATGTCTTGGGAGCTCTCTCCTAAATACCAACTGATTAAAATATAAACTTCATATCTCATTATATAGAATTTTTAAATCTAAAATATTGAACCTACATGACAAGGAACATGACAAAACAAAACTTTCTTTAAAAAGCAGAACCAGGGGATTCCCTGGTGGTACAGTGGATAGGAATCAACTTGCCAGTGCAGAGGACATGGGTTTGATCCCTGGTCGGGAAGATTCCACCTACTGTGGAGCAGCTTAGCCCGTGTGCCACAGCTACTGAGCCCAAGCTCTAGAGCCCAGGAGTTACAACTACTGAGCTCACGTGCTGCAACTCCTGAAGTCCATGCACCCTAGAGTCTGTGCTCCACAGCAAGAGTGGCCACCAAAATGAGAAGCCCATGCACTGCAACAAAGGGTAATCCCTGATCACCAAAACTAGAGAAGGCTGGTGCGCAACAACAAAGACCCGGCACAACCAAATTCAAACAAACGAAAAAACAGAACCCAGGAACACTTCCTTGGCTGGCTAGTAGTTGGTCTCTGCACTTCCACTACAAGGGGCGTAGGTTTGATCCCTGGCTAGGGAACTAAGATCCCTTATGCTGCATGGTACAACCAGGACAATATTAAAAATAAATAAATATACTACAAATACGCTACTATCTAAATCCTGAATTCTGTTCCTAGATTTAGGTAGGAAATCCAAAGAAATCACATTATTCAAATCTATTTGTTCTTGAGTTTCAACTAATACCAGGAGTTTAGGTAGAAAGAGGATGAGATGGCTGGATGGCATCACCAACTCAATGGACATGGGTTTGAGCAAACTCTGGGAGTTGGTGATGGACAGGGAAGCCTGGCATGCTGCAGTCCATAGGGTCACAAAGAGTTGGACATGACTGAGCGACTGAACTGAGACAAAAAGAAATTATCCAAAAATTTTCTTGAATATCAAGTTCCTGAGTTTGGATAGCAAGGGTTGCCTAGAGTGTTATTCTCCACATATATGCATAAAAATGTTATAATTATTCCGATGTATCATCTATCAGAAACTGTGCATCATCCAGTACTTCTCTCTCTTCCCTCATCCCTAAAACCCAATCAAGTCCTGAAAAGTTGTATCTCCTAAAGTGAAAGTCACTCAGTTGTGTCTGACTCTTTGCAACCCCTTGGACTATACAGTCCATAGAATTCTCCAGGCCAGAATACTGGAGTGGGTAGTCTTTCCCTTCTGCAGATGATCTTCCCAACCCAGGGATCGAACCCAGGTCCTCCTGCATTGTGGGTAGATTCTTCACCAGCTGAGCCACAAGGGAAGCCCAAGCCACAAGGCAAGCCCAGGGATACTAGAGTGGGTAGCCTATCCCTTCTTCAGCAGAGCTTCCTGACCCAGGAATTGAACTGGGGTCTCCTGCATTGCAGGTGCATTCTTTACCAATTGAGTTAACAGGGAAGTCCTGTCTCTCCTAACTCAAATCTATTTCCCTCCATCATTCTCACTCAATCCACCAAGTGTCTTAATGGTCACCATGTATATCAAGTCTCTTTGGTCCATTCTTTCCAGAAAAAAAAAAAAAAAAAACAAGAAAAAATATTCTAGACATTGTATTCATGCCACTGTCTCATTTAACACCCTTCAGTGGTTCATCATTGTCCTTAGGATCAAAGCCTATGTCTCCAGGGCTTCATCTCACATCTTTTCCTGCTGCTGCTGCTGCTAAGTTGCTTCAGTCGTGTCCGACTCTGTGTGACCCCATAGATGGAAGCCCACCAGGCTCCACTGTCCCTGGGATTCTCCAGGCAAGAACGCTGGAGTGGGTTGCCATTTCCTTCTCCAATGCACCAAAGTGAAAAGTGAATGTGAAGTCCCTCAGTTGTGTCCGACTCTTCGAGACTCCATGGACTGCAGTCTACCAGGCTCCTCCGTCCATGGGATTTTCCAGGCAAGAGTACTGGAGTGGGGTGCCATTGCCTTCTCCATCTTTCCCTGCTATTCTGACTCTATTCCAGGTGCATCAAACTATTACACTTGCTTTTCCATGAGAGATTCAAATCCTATCTCCAGGCTTTCTTTATTCTGTCTCCACCTTCCTAGAACAATGCCATCCCTTTCCTATGAATAGCCTCTACTTCAGCTCTATACCTCAAATGTTACTTTCTTTGGAGAGGCATCTCCTGATCTTCCCTCCCCTCACCTGATGGGTAGATTAGGGGTCTATTCTCTGAATTCCTCTTGGAACTCATGCTCCCCACTGCACAGCAGTCTATTTTGTGAAGTATCTTATCTCCACCCCTTAAACTCTAGGAGTGTAGCCACTATCCCTAGTTCTTGGCACAGGACTGACACACAGTAAGTATTTGCTTATAAATACTGCTGCATGGATGAATTAACATTTCCAGTAAAATTACTATAACCTGCTTCACAAACTCAAGTACCTATGTATTTGCAATGCTTTTGTTTTTTTTGAACAACTGCTTAACCACCCAAAGCCCTTTTAGCAGGATGCCCATTATATCCCACCTGGAGAACACTCCCCCATAGATTGCCCAGATATCACAAACAATGACTTATGCAGGTTATAGTGGGCTATGTTCTCTTAATTAGAGCCTGATCAATTGGCTAATGCCATAGTTTCTCATCTCACACTGTCACTTTTGGAAAGCCATCCCCCTTGATCCAAAAGGCAGTGCTTGTTCATTGCTTGTAGATGAGGCCCTTGTAGGTCTATATTCCTGCTATGAGGCTGAGCAAGGAAGATAACTTAGTTTGTTTGCCAAGGATGTTCCACATTTGACCTCCCAAGGGCCCACTCTTCACAATCAACCTGAGCAGGTCACACACAGTCACAGGAGGGCTGGGTCAGGATGATTCAATGTGCAGCAGTTCCAGAACCACCATTTCTCCTTTCTCTACAGCAAGCACCACTTGCCAAAAAAATGAGGCAGTTAAAAAAAATTTTTATAGTTAAACACAGAAAGTCCTGCTATGCCTTTCTCCCTTTCTGAATGTCCATTCAGAGCTCCTTATTGCTTGCCTATCCTAAGTAAAGCTTCCCTCTGTCACTCTCTACCCTAACCTGTACTGTGAAAGGAAAAACACAAATTTGATCTTTTGCAGAGTACTTTTCTGGTCAGGCATCCTGTCATGTCAAGAAAGAAGACACAGGCACGGAAAGATACTGAACTAGTTGAAATTTGAAAACTTAAGTCTATCCTCCAACTCGTTGGTCTAATGATTGAGCCTCTTTAGACCTCAATTTTTATCATCTGAAAAAGTAGGAGACACTTAGATCCTTTCTAGCTCTTTATAATTCTATAATTTCAATATTTTAAAAATAACTTAGTTGAAATATAATTTACATATAATAAAAAGCATTTCAAGTGTTTGACAAATTTATACTATAATCAAGTTATAGACCATTTCTATCACCCCAAAATGGAATTTCCATTTCCATCATAGTTCCCCTCATGCCCCTCTGCAGCAAATCCCCCTGAATGAGGCAACCACTGATATGCTATCTGTTACTATAGATTCAATTTTTCCTATTTCCAGATTTCATCTAGATGAAATGTTACAATATATACTCTTTCTAGTTTATTATTCTTTAGCATGGTAAAATACATATAACAAAATAGAGGCATTCTTCATAAATCTGTGTCATCTTTGCACAGAGGTCATGCTAATCTTCCCTGTACAGTTCTAGTTTTAATATACATGGTGCCAAAGTGGGCACAGTATGTAAAACACAGTATGTAAAGACTCCTTTCATACCTGGGTTTGGTTTTTGTTTTTGCATGGTATAATATTTTTGTGATTTACTCCTGTTATTGCCTGTTCAAGATATTTTAAATGTATTTTTAAAAGCCAACAGTGTTTTTAGACTGGATACTTTTTTGAATACCACCATTCAAATATTAAAAAGTTAAATAAACTTGAGTGATTTCTTGATTTCACATAGGATCTGTTTATTAGCAAAGAAAAGGTTCCTGTGCTATTTATTTTCAGAATCAATTGCTTTCACAAGTGAAAATGTAATGGTGGTCCGTAGAAGGATGGGATCAGAGCAGGGCAACAGGGATAACACTATGGCAGCAGGTCATCACAACCCATTGTGAGGAGAGCATTGGAGAGAGTGGTGGGGCAGCATGGGGGTGGTTAGGAGATTGGCTCATATGGGTGATTCAATACATGAGAAAATATATTTCAGATAATGGTAGCCAGAAACAAAAACAAAAAGGTAAAATGTTAGATGAATCCTGCAGTACTGAAATGGGTTTGGCATTACCAGTGTGAATTAACAGTTTATAAATAGGTGAATAGTACAGAAATAAATACGGAAGTAAAGTATATATTTATATTTCCTAGCTCTGACCACAGAGTGGGCCCAGAAGCAGAAATATCCCAGTAGAAATGAACACATCTAGGACCCAGACGTTGGTTTCTAAACACCACTCATCACTAAAAGGAACCAGTCTTCCTTGAAGACTCTGATTCCAGAGTGGAACAGGGAACACACAAGTTGAGCTTGGAAGCTCTTATTGTGCTGAGAAGATGGAAGTCCTAAAAATAAATGATGGGGAGATGTCAAGAGGAAACAGTATCCAGCTTGATGGGGCTCCTGCTGGTCAAGTCTGGGATAATTTGAGCATCAAATTGATATTTATATAACTCATTGAGTTAAAAAGGATGCATGTTATAGACAAATGAATCAGATATGTGGATAAGAGACAGCTTT